>NC_077229.1:185002879-185302879 GCF_027887165.1 Monodelphis domestica
CAAATTTAAGGTGGATGTAAGGAAACTGAATAATGGAAGGAATCCTAAAAAGGAACAGGATGCCTGAAGATGTGGTAGAGTTGCCTCAGAGGTCTCCACAAAGGTTGGCTGACAAACTGTCAGAGGGTGGAAAAGATTCCTCCAAAGCCACAGGGAGAATTGGGTATTTTTTGAGAATCCTCCAAGGATAACTTTTGATGCCTACCAATAAATTATCTCCTTGAGTTGCAGTGAGGAGGCCTAAAATGGGGGCGTGGGCCTATGGCAGAAGTGTGCCAAAGCTGCAGACAGAGGATTGTGAGATTCTCAAAAGTGAACATTATACCTCAGAAGTGGAAAATCAAGACAAATCAAATATTAATTTGTTGTTTTACCGATTATATAGACTTAAGGTAATTAAAAATGCAGATTCAAGTTAAAAGTTTGTGTGCATTTATTTTCTACTCTCTACACTACCTGCATTACCCTCCTCTCCCACTCCAAGCCAGTTTGTTTAATTTTTTACCAGCATATTCTGGGCCTAGAGTCCAGGCATTTTCTATGATTCACCCTGAAATCTTTAGACCTTCCCTTTGACGTGAGGGCTATGCCAACATTGAGTCTTGGTCAAAGTCATATAATTAGAAAAAAATCCTTTAAATAGTTCTAAAATCAATTGAAGTCAATATTTATTAAGCATCTACTGTTTGCAAAATAATATTCTAAACTTTCTGGCAGGGGCTCTTAATCTTGGCTCCACAGATCCCTAATGGGACCACTGATAGGTTTTAGGAAGTCTGTCACTACAAATAGGAAAAAAGTAATCTTTATTTTAAATAACCTCAAACTAAAATTTAGCCTTTCTTTTAGTGATTTAAAAACATTCTGAGAGGTCCTTAGGTTTCAACAGACTGCCCCAAAAATCTATGACATAGGAAAAGTTAAAAAGCCTTGTGCTAGGCATCAAAAATATTTTTTTTCTTCAATACCAGCTCCTGCCTTCAAGGAACTTGCATCTCCTGCAGGCACAGAAATAAAAATATTAACATAAAAAGTCATAATGCAAAATGGAAAGTGATGAGAACAAAAAAAAAAAGGTGCAGGCAAAGTAATCTGGAAAAAGAGGGAGTGCATCCTTTAACCTAGAGATAAAGATGACATGGAAGAGCTAAGTCATGAAGAGAAATATTCTGAAAGCTAGATATAAGGATGCCTTGTGACATATTAGACAGGACCTCTGGTTTTCATTGTGGCTTCAGAAAAGTCTATTAACTTCATTTTGCATTAGATCTCTTCTCTGTACAATAAGGGATAAGGACTAGATGATTTCTCATGCTCTTTCTAGTTCTTTATTAAATCTGTTGAACATATTCAAAAGAGGAACAACTGCTTGAATATATTCATTTTCATACTTACCACTTCACAGCAGTATTTCAAGGGACTAAGTACTAGTTGAAGAAAAATATTTTCAGTGAAGCACTACAAGAGGCCTTTTTAGGCATTTGTACAGATATAACAATGACACATTAATAGGAACCATTATTAGGGATTAATATGCTGCCACAGAAGCTGCCAAACAGGGGTTATGCTGGGTACTCCATTGTTCCAAAAAAGAACACTAGTTATTACTAGTAATATTCTGCTATAATTTATACATGATATGACTATGTATAAAATAGCCAAAATGGAATAAAATTAGCCATAGCTTATCACATGTTAAGGTATAAAATCTTGCCTTTATCATGCATGTCAAAGAGAAATGTTTATTAAAAGCATGGTTTTGTCATTTTAAAGAAAACCATCCTAACAACATCCTGATACATATAATATAGTATCCAAATGGAGTGCAGCTCACATCTTATTCTTTTAGGAAAAGGAACCAGTTATTAAAAAGTTGGGATACATTCACTCTTCTGATTAACACAATCAAGCCTTCTTTCCCTGTCTACCTCATCACTGGAATTCTGAAAATGTGGATGCACTATAGAGTAATTTTTACTTGCTTGAGTCCCAGTGAAGAAATTCTAGGACTGGGGGACAGCTGGGTATCTCAGTGGACTGAGAGCCAGGCCTAGAGACGGGAGGTCCTAGGTTCAAATCTGAACTCAGACACTTCTGAGCTGTGTGACCCTGGGCAAGTCACTTGACCCCAATTGCCTAGCCCTTACCACTCTTCTGCCTTGGAACCAATATACAGTATGGATTCCAAGATGGAAGATGAGGGTTCATAAATAGATAAATAAACAAATGAATGAATGAATGAACAAACAAACAAATGAATGAATGAATAAATAAATAAATGAATGGATAAATAAATAAATAAATAAATAAATGAATGGATAAATCAATAAATAAATGAATTAATAAATAAAAAGAAGTTTTAGACCTGGAATCCTACCATTTACCTTGGAAGATAATTTGTATTCTACTGAATAGAGTATACTTTTTAAGAAAAACACAAAAATATATTTTCTACAAGGGAAAATGTGAAGAATTGACATTTCTAAGTCTCATGAGTGGGAAGGGTGGATGGAACCTTTCCTGCCGATCTGCAAAACTGCTCCAAGGGATTATTTACTGATGACTGTGAAGTCTATTTACTTCATGTACTTTCAATACCCTGATTGATGTAATAATGTTAGTAGGGCAAGTCACTGGATCTCAGTTTCCCTGTCTGAGAAATAGCTGGACTCAGTGGTTTTTAAGGTCCCTCCCAGGTCTCAATCTATGATCCTATGAACCTATAGTATGTTGGGTGCATTGCTTTTAACTTCTACTAGTCTGTTTGTAATATTAGGAGTATTATCTATCTGTCCATCTGTCTCTGTGTGTTTTGAAGATTAAATTTAACTCTCCCCTGATTGTGAACATGAAAATAATTAACTCTCCACTGATTATGAAGATTAAATTGTAAACCATGCTTATTTTTAGATTTAATCACCATAGATGTAAACACCCCTTATTCACACTTAAGTGGGGGAGGTCTATAACCTACATGTACAAAGTGGGTAATGAATCAGAAGCAACTGACTACCTGCTGGGCAGTCCTAAAGCACAACTTCAACTGTAATTGGTAGATGTAGAATTAGGAGAAGGCACAGGAAGTGATTCAAGAGAAAGTGTTTTTAAAAGGGAGTGACAACTTCCTGAGTAGAGTTCGATTGGCAATTCTTCATTCATTGGAGTGAAGGCTGGTAGAGAATCTGCTGACTGGACCTAAGACATGGTGAGTGAAAGACTAACTCCTTTCATATTGGATTTTCTGAAGAAACTAGCTTCAGGAGAGAATTCCCCAGGTCCTTGGCTTTGCCAAGGTCTAAAGACTAACTCTCCCTGCCTGAGTTGAGCCAGGGGCCAGGAGTAAATTACTTAGTGCTTAGGCTAGATATTTTACCCTATTCTCTCTCTGATTTTCTTACTTTACTCTTTCTATATTTTGAAAATAAATTGTAAATAAATCTTTTTTGTAATAAATTAATTTCCTGACAACCCTATTTAAACATAATCTAGTCCAACCTCCTTTCCTCCCTTACACTGTACATATATATAGTATATATGTCTAAATATTGTAAGATATGTTAACATTTATCAATATATCTATATACAAACATTGTACATATTTGCATATATTGTAGAGTATGTAAACTTGTTAAATAATGTTTTGTTTGTTTTGATCCCTAATCTCTACTTCTACCCAATCACAATTAGCCACCACTAATCACCCAGCAACAGCTGCCAGAAGTAAATATCTCAATATGCCAGGTTTGGCTACATTTGGCTAAGGTGATTCCCAGGACTTTTCTGCCTGGATGGAGAATAATTGAGATATGGCAGGCAGGTGTTAATAACTGGTAGACAGAATCATATCAGGAATACGGGAATAGAGGATGCTTTAAAAAAAAACACAAAAATATATTTCCTGCAAGGGAAAATAAGAAGAATTGACATGTCTTTTTTTTTCAATTTTTTTGGTATATATGGGAGGGGAAGAAATAAAAAAAATTCTTAAGACCAATAATTATAGAAAAACTATGAAGATACTTAGTCAAGTAAGGTTCCACTGTGGTACTACTTTATATCTCCACGTTTTTTCTCCTTTTAATATACATTCTTCCATTTGAGGTCTATTTTCTGCTATCATAGCAGTGCAAGGGAATAGTAACCATACCACTGACTTTTCAAACTAAATTTCTTGGTGGCTCCACTAATGTGAGATGTGACCTTGAAAATGTGGGTTTCAAGACTGTGAATTGCCAAGACTGTAAAGATAATTTTAGCTTCTTGAATTCAATCAAAAATAAGTGGTCCTCATGGGAAAAATTCCCAAATATGAAATATCCAAGTCAGCTGTGTTTTTAATGGAGATTTTAATTAATACAAATAAAGGAATTAAGGGAAGCGAGAGAGACAGAGTAAGAGGAAATAGTAGAAAAGGGCCTAGGCCAAATGGCCTAGGCCTGAGCCTTAAGAGACTAGTCAGTCTTTATCACTCACCACAAGGTCATTCCAAGCATCCTCGACTGTGAACCCCTGAACTGAGTTCACACAGCTCCTTTTAAAGAGAAATTTCTCTTATGCCACCTCCCCTAAATTTTCACATCTACCAATCACAGTAGACGTTTTCCACAGGACTGTCCATTCTTAATTCACATCTTCTTTTGTTATCACCTTCTCTGAGTAGACTAAAACTTCACACCTCTTGCTAAGCTTGCCCTTTGTAAGTTGCTTAACATTTTAGTGATTAATTTAACCTTTATAGGTACATAGTACCCTTTTGTATTAGATCTAAAAATAGATCTAGCTTAAGGGTTTTTGCTTCACTATAAGTATGAGTTGGGTACTTTTCATTGTTCAGTAAGGAATTTTACAACTTTATCTTCCCCTAAGGTATGCCTAAGTATGGGTGGAGTAATGTTAAAAGTTCTAAATACATGACCAACTACCTGCATTATTTAAAATGGGGAATAGCTTAACCAAATCTTCCAAGGTACAGTCTGAGCAGTTTTAAGATTCAGAGAGAGCATCCCTAAGCCTCAGAGTCTTCCCCAAATGGAATTATACTCTTTTCCCTTTGGAAATGCCCTAAAGGATTCCCAAGAAACAGTAGCCTTATTTTGGTCTCTAGGGTACATAATGACACCTAGACTTCCTATCCCTACCATCTTCCTTCTTACTAAGAAGCTGCATTAATATCCTATGAACATTGATCTTTTCACTTCTTATTTTCTTCAGATTCACTCATGCTTTAGTTCTCATCATATATCCACAGATACAATCATGGGCAGTAGATAGTGTCCCAGAAAGAGAAGCAGCTGCACTCAAACTGCAGGAGATACCTCCACAAAGCATGTCTAAAATACATCAATGCATTGAGTAACAAACAAGGGGAACTAGAGATCTAAGTAAAGGTAGATAGAAACGACAATAGATATCACTGAGGACTGGAGGAGAGAAACTAGTGATTAGGATCCAATAGTGGAAAGGCAGACCTTGTTCAGGAGGGCCATTTGGAAAGAAAAGGAAAGCAGAGGATATGCAAATATCCATCAATGTAGAAATTCAGCTATGAAGAGGGAATTCAAGGAGAGATTTCCTGGAAAATCATAAAACATAATGGCTATATGTAGGTGAGAGGACATAGACTATAGGCTGCCGGGTCAGCTAGAGTAAGTCAACAGAAATTTTCTGGTGCACAACACATACCTGTCATGCAGGCAAGCTATAATTATAATGAGGAAACTGATCAGAGCATCTGCTAGAAGTCTCTGCTAAATGCCAAGTATTTGACAATATTTTTAGTTGTTTTGTCATTAATCTTAGCATAAAGAAGGGAAAAAAATAGCAAACATATTCTATTTTTTGACCAATAAGAAGGAACTGGCAAAAGTAAAGAAGAAATGACAGGGATCCTAGAAGCCAGAAACAGTAGTAGCCATCTTAGAGTTTATTAGATGAGAACAAAAACTCTATAATATATATATATATATATATACATATATAAAATATACATATTTATGTGTGTGATACATAATCCAAAGTTAAGACAATTAATATCTAAGTGCTCAAAAATGACCGCATGGCCTGACATCCTGAAGAGAAAAAAATCAGTTCTGGAGAGATAGAAGTTATTCAAAAAATTATATTGAGATAGTCACAATGTATGAGGACTAAAAGAAAAGATTATCTAAAAGGACCATTGTAACAGACTTGAAGATCTCTTATGGATGGGTTTTCTCATCAGCTGAAGGTGAAAATCAGATAAATCCATCATAGGTCCCCATGGAATTAGGGATGTGCAGAGATCAGGAGCTGATCCTTTGCTCCACATGCTAGGCATCTTCTGTGTATGCTTCATCCTCTAACACAGGGTGATGAAACTATAGAACTAGCATGGAGTAAGAATTCAGTCCAGCTCCTTGGGGATTTATTCATCATATTCCAATGACCAGGGTTCAGTCATCACAACAATCTGGAAAGGAGATAAAAAGATTAACTTCTTGTTTTCCCCATACACCAACTGAAAAACTCTTATCTCCTGCTCTCTTTCCCTTAATTAAGAGTTACTGTCTGCTTAGGCAAAGATTCTTTTGCTCTGCTACCTACTTTTGCCCAAAAGTGATTCAGGATGATCTCCTCCTATTCAGTTCTAGGTGTAGATAATCTTACCCAGCACCAGTCCAAGATTGCACTGGAATTAGGTCAAAGAGACTCTTGAGAAGTGATTCCTAAATTTTAGTATAAGCATTTATACTAAAAATTAAATCAGTAAATGCTACAAATTAGAGCTTGATTTATTGTTTTGTTGGTTGTTGGGACATGGCAAATTCTGGAGAAAATAGCAATACTAAAATTAACTTTAAAAGTATACCCTTGTACTTTATTTTTCAGAGAGCTTGTTGTTAAACACTTACTAACATATCCATGATTATATAGATAAATTACTATGTGTATATGGATAAACAGATATAGATAGATAAATAATGAATAGATAGATAGTAAAATTTACCAACTAAATCCCTGATCAAAATTGCACATTAGAGTATTGACATTTATTTTCCACCTATATAATTTATCCAATGTGGATAGGTAAACTAATTTATTTCAAATTATTTCAGACTTTATTGAAAACTTTGTTGTATTTCAGATCTGAAATTGTCAGGTATAATTGCTGCACCACTTTTAAAAATATGTTTTTAAAAAATAATAGAAAAGAGAAAAAATGTCCCAGGGCAAGGGAAGAACAAATGTTCAAAACTTATTCTTTTAAGGAAGAGAATAATCTCACAGCTAGAGACCAGCAAACATGGCTTCATTTTCTGGCAAAATTTTAAATAATTTATTAAAGAGAAAATGAATGAATATCCAAAAAAAAGAATGTTTTCATAAAGCCAATTGCTTTGGCAAGAATAGATCATCCTATTCATCTTATTTCCTTTTGTTACTGAGTTGTCAAATTGCTAGGTCAACCAAATGCTTTGGCTGGGGGGGGAAGGGGGAAGAAGGGAAAGACATAGCATGGTCAGATTTGTGATTTAGAGAAATCACATTGGCTGCTATTGAGAAGGGTTGGTTGAGTGTCTGGAAGAAGGTCATTGCAATAATCCTAGTGAGAAGTGAGGCATGTCTGAATTAGAGTGGTGTTGATCTGAATTTAGAGAAGGGGATATCTGTGAGAGACGTTTTGGAGAGAGAAATGACTTTAGCAAATAATTGGGTAGGTAGGATAAGTAAACCTAAGATTTTGAGGAAGATAGCAAGGTTTTAATATTGGTTTCTAAAAGGATGGTGGTTCTCTTAACTTTCTCTAAAAATGAAGTTTCAAAACAATGAATCTGGAACTGACATTTTAAAAAAACTGTTACACTTTACACATACTGAATTTGATGTGCATAGCCTACATGAGCTCTTAAAACACTAGCCATAATTCCCACTCACATGGATAAGTTTCACTGTAGAGCTATCCCTAAGGACATGGATGTAATTTGCTGTAATTAGCTCAAGTCTCCATTTGCATATCTTCTCTAAAATTAACAATCATTTTAATTATTGGTCTTGTGGAGTTTCTACTTACTACAAAAAGCTGGTATCATACAGCCCCCCAAATGAATATAACCCTGTCCCACAAGTGATATAGAGTCCAAGGGACAGTGGGATCAAGGTTGGAGATAATTCACAATTTCTGGTTGATGGAAGTCATTTTCTTTTGTTCATGGCATGTTCAAGAATTTCTCCTTAGCATGTTCAGCATAGTTTCTTTGTTGAGCTCCATTTTACTTCATAAATCTATATCCAGTCTTCCTTTGACATTATGTAGTAGTAGACATAGCTGTCAGTGATATAGAAATGCTGCTAGAACACTGATGGAAAAGTGGGAAAAAATGACCTCCATATTAAGGGTATGCTGGAACCAACTCTAACCAACTTGTGATAGCCAATTTTTGGATCCTTAAGTTTTCAGCATTAGCAATCACACTTCAGAAAACAAATCAGAACTTAATTTATGATTTTTTTAAATTTTCTACTCTTTCAAAATGTTAATAATGGATATTAAACTCAAAAATATGTTTGCATACTTTTATTAGAGAACAAAGTTATTAAAAAATTACCAACATATCCCTGATTTAGACCTTTGAAGCCTATAAAGTTTTCCTCTGGACAAAAGGGGAAAGGGAAGGATATGTAGGCCAAGGCAAAATTCAATGTGTCTTGTCAACCCAGTCACCTGCATAGGTTTTATTAGAATAACAGATTGGTTCCATCTTTGCAAATGACTCCTTTCTCTACTCCAGAGACATTTGGCACCAAAATGAATTAGTATGAAGCTAGAGTCAAGAAGACCTGAGTTCAAATCTGTTCTGAGACACTTATTAGTTGTATGACTCTGGACAATTTACATAACTATTTTTTTGCTTCAGTTTTGTCAGGTGTAAAATAGGGATTTAAATAAATAAATAAAATAAAAATATTGTTATAGTGTCTTTTTCCCCAGGGTTGCTGTGAGGATCAAGTGAGATATTTGTATAAAAAACATTTAACACAGTGATAGTAAACATTATGCAAATGCTTATTCTCTTCCTTTTCCCTTCTTTCCCTTATTTATAGAATACTCCTAGGGTATGACAAAAGTTCATTGGCCTTAATATTACTACGTAGCATCACTCAAATCCCAGGGACTATTTGTGTTTAGTCTAAAGGCAATGACTAAGATTAATTGGACATTTTATCATTTCAGTGGGATGGAGTGATTTGATTGAGCAAATCAATCACCCTTTCCTTTGCATAAAAAAATACTCATTTCAAAATATCTAGTAGGCAGTTGATGATACAGGGCTTGAGATCAAGAGACACCAGATCTGAACAAATATATTTGAAAGTCATCTACAGGGTAATTGACTCCTCAGAAGGTAATGCTCAAGAAAGGAGATAAAGACAGTGTTGGACAGAACCTTTCAAGTAAATCCACAGCTAGTAACCATGGAATAGATATGATTATCAAAAAGAACCTGAGTGGTATGCATCATACAGATAGAATAGAAGCTAGTCATGAACCCTGAAAAATAATTTACCATAACTTGTTCAACCTGTCTCCAATTGATGTACATCCCTTCAGTTTCCAGTTCTTTGCCACCACAAAAAGAGTGGCTATAAATATTTTTATAGAAATAGGTCCTTTTACCCTATTATTAATCTCATTGGGTCTTCCAAGGAATCCTGAATGATTTCTATATGGGTGAGAGATATCTTGTAAAAAACAAACAACCATTTGTAATGACACATTTGTTCTGAAAATGCAAATCAACAAAAAAGCATTTATTAAGTCCCAAACTCTGAAGATACAAATGCAAAAGCAAAGGCAATCCCTACATTATTATTCTTTTTTCTTGTTTTCATGGATATCTTTGAAAATGGGAATATATCATTTTCATAAATGTTTTATAGAAAAAAAATTGGCACATTGACCAGTTCCTGATGTTTTCTCAGTCATCTCTAATTTTAGGACAAACCACATTCATATTCTTTTGCATTTCTTGGTAATCTTCCCCTCCTTGAGATGACTTGAAAATTTATCCCTGAGTGCCTTTAAAATTTTTTCACCTCCAGCATGTATTTTGACCATGGTGCCCCATTATATATATATATATGTATATATATATATATATATATATATATATATATATATATATACATAAGCCTTAAAGCATTTAAATTGGCTCCAGAGTTCATCTCCTCTTAACGGAAGTAATCCAGGTTATCACAATCTCCATGAGTCACATAATAGTTCCCAAATCATAAATGCTTGTAGTCATTGCTTATTGCTTTTGCTAGATGATGATACTATAGTACTTTGGGTAGTATTCTCATTTCAGTGATGATGATTCAAGCTTCCTTTACAGAATTAAGTTCTGGTTAGTTGTTTTGTTTTCACTTTAACGGTATTACTTATTAGGATTCCACATAGATAGTCACTTTTCTCATTTAAACTACTTCATTAATCGTTTCACCCACAAATATGACATTTTCTTCTCCAATTTTCTCTAGCCTTTATTGGCAATTATCTTTTAAATTTGATGGACACAAACAGCCAACTACCATAGTTCAATAGGAGTGGAGGATACCTTAAAGCATCACACAAAATCTTAATTTAATACTGCTCTTAAATTGTTAAATATTTAACTCTTCTCTCCAAAAACTCTATAACACATGATCTCTGATGCTATCCGTGATTAACACAAACTACTCTCTTAAGCTCACAGTTCACAAAATCAAAGATTCATTTTGATGGATTAAAAAAAAAAGAATTGAAGAGACTTTGAAGAAAATAAAGACACTCTATGGTAAACAGCCCTTTCCCCAAAGATATGAATAAAATCCCATTTGCATATAATTATGACTAGGTAGGGGTTCCCAATGGTCATTATCTCCCACAGTTCCCATACTACTAGATCATGATTCCCAGTTCAAATAAGCACATCTCAGCAGAGCCATGTAACTTCTAGCAAGTACTGACAGCCATCACTTCCCATCACTGTTGCTCCTTCAATGCCCTTATCTAGATGCTAGTGTTTTGATGAGAGAAACTATATGATTGGGGGTGAGGTAGGGGAAGGAAGAATAGAGAAGGAGTAGATCTCTCTAGAGTCTCCATTTTTTGACAAGAGGTAATTTTTTTTTGGAGGGGATAGTTAAGTGGACAGAATGTTGGGCGTGGCTTCAAGAAAATCCAAGTTCAAGTCCAGTTTCAGACATTTACTAGCTGTGTGTCCCTGGGCACATCCCTAAACCTATTTGCTTCAGTTTCCTCATTTGCAAAAATAATTTGGAGAGTGAAATGACAAACCATTCTAGTATTTTTGACAAGAAAAACCCAAAAGGAATCATTAAGAGTCAGACACAACTGAAATGACTATACAGCAACAATAACAATTTTTGCTACATTATAGTTCTTTGACTTATTACTCAATGAGGATGCTCCTTCTTCCATTCAAACCCTAGTTTTACAAAAGTTTGCTCAGAAGACAGTGGAGTTGCTCTGTTGATCCTTGGAAGATATGTTTTAATGAAATAAACATCCCCAAATTCAAAAGAAATAATAAAAATAGCATTAATATAGTACCTAAAGATTTGTGAAGCACTTAAATTTTATCCTCACAACAACATAAGTTTATTGTTTTCATATTTTCTCCCTATTGGAGATGAGATAATTGAGACAAATAGTGGCTTGCCCAGAGTTACATAATAAGCAAGTATCTGAGGTAGAATTTGAATTCAGGTCTTTCTAATTCCATATCCTGTGATCTATCCATTATGCCAACTAGCTGGCTGCATATTGGTGAATTTGTGTGCTACTCCTGAACAGAGAGTGAGGGAGAGAATTATTGAATATATTATTAAAAGAAATAGTGGTCACTAAAAGTCAAGCTGGCTTCGTTAAGCATAGGTCATGATATAATAATTTTTTCTTATATTTTTCCCTTCAGGGCAGTTTTTTTGATAGATCAGAGAATTCTGTCTACATAGTATTCAAAGATTTCAGTAGTCAAGGATAAGATGGTGAAACATGATAGTAGAATTGGGAAAATGTATAACTGATTGATTGTCTAGAATAAAAAAGTCATTATTAATTAATCAAATCTGATGGAGGGATGTCTTTAAAGGTATGCTCCAGGGATCTCTGCTTGATCTGTATTAAAATTATTTTATCAAAGACCTAGATGAAGACATAAATAAGCTTTTAAAATTGCACATTGAACAGAGCTAAAATGGCAGAGAAGGTACAAAGACCCACTTGATCTCTACCAAGTTACCCTCCAAAAAGTTATAATGCAATGCCTCAAAATGAATTCTGGAGCAACATAACCCACAAAAAGACAAGAAGTGATTTTTCAAATGGAAGCAACTTAGAAAGTTAGCAAGAGGGATCTAGGGCACCAGAATGGAGGTAAAGTACAGTGCACCAAGGCAATCTTTGGGTCCAGCTGAAGCAGCAGCAAAGGCTTGCAGAGCTCTCAACTACAGGCAATAAGTGAGGGGTTGGGAAGGGGGGTTGTCAGACAACTGCTCAGAAGATTACAGGTTTCCCTTTGCTGCCTCTGGATGTGAGATTCTTGTCTCATTGCCCATACACAGAGCCAGGTCACAGTCCACAGATGTGATCTCAGGGTGAGGAGGAGCACAAGCAGACTCCAGGGTTTATAGCCACTTGGAAGTAGGAGGCTCTGGTCACAGTTCCAAGGTGGGGAAAAGTGCTTGTGGTTAATTATAGATCAGAGCATAGGTCAGGAAGGAATTAAAGACACTATTCCCTAAACCATACTACTTTGGAAGAACTGAAAGCAGATAGGTCATGACAGCTTTGAAGACAGTGGAACAAAGACCTGAGCTTAG
Organism: Monodelphis domestica; assembly: GCF_027887165.1. Lineage (NCBI taxonomy): Eukaryota > Metazoa > Chordata > Mammalia > Didelphimorphia > Didelphidae > Monodelphis > Monodelphis domestica. Next base: position 185,015,744 of record NC_077229.1, read on the forward strand.
AACAGTGCTCCCATCCCCACAGATATAAAGCCTGATTTAACTATAGACCAATCTCCCTAATGAAAATAGATGCAAAAATCTTAAATAGGATACTAGCAAAAAGACTCCAGCAAGTGATCAGGAGAGTCATTCACCATAATCAAGTAGGATTTATACCAGGAATACAGGGCTGGTTCAATATTAGGAAAACCATCCACATAATTGACCACATCAACAAGCAAACCAAAAGGACCACATAATTATCTCAATAGATACAGAAAAAGCCTTTGATAAAATACAACACCCAATCCGATTAAAAACACTAGAAAGCATAGGAATAGAAGGGTCGTTCTTAAAAATAATAAGCAGTATATATCTAAAACCATCAGCTAATATCATCTGTAATGGGGATAAAGTAGATGCATTCCCAATAAGATCAGGAGTGAAACAAGGATGCCCATTATCACCTCTATTATTTGACATTGTACTAGAAACACTAGCAGTAGCAATTAGAGAAGAAAAAGAAATTGAAGGCATTAAAATAGGCAACGAGGAGACCAAATTATCGCTCTTTACAGATGTCATGATGGTCTACTTAAAGAATCCTAGAGATTCAACCAAAAAGCTAGTCAAAATAATCAACAACTTCAGCAAAGTCACAGGATACAAAATAAACCCGCAGAAGTCATCAGCATTTCTATATATTTCCAACACAGCTCAGCAGCAAGAATTAGAAAGAGAAATCCCATTCAAAATCACCTTATACATAATAAAATACTTAGGAACCTATCTCCCGAGACAAACACAAGAACTATATGAACGCAACTACAAAACACTCTCCACACAACTAAAACTAGACTTGAGCAATTGGAAAAACATTAACTGCTCATGGGTAGGATGAGCCAATATAATAAAAATGGCCATCCTACCCAAACTTATTTATCTATTTAGTGCCATACCCATTGAACTTCCAATTTTTTTTTTACTGATTTAGAAAAAAAACATTGCATAGTTCATTTGAAAGAACAAAGGATCAAGGATATCCAGGGAAATAATGGAAAAAAAATACAAAGGAAGGTGGCCTAGCAGTCCCAGATCTCAAACTATATTATAAAGCAGTGGTCATCAAAACAATTTGGTTTTGGCTAAGAGACAGAAAGAAGGATCAGTGGAATAGACCTGGGGTAAGTTTCCTCAGCAAGACATTATATGACAAACCCAAAGACCCCAGCTTCTGGGACAAAAAACCCACTATTTGACAAAAACTGCTGGGAAAACTGGAAGACAGTGTGAGAGAGATTGGGTTTGGATCAACACCTCACACCCTACACCAAGATAAACTCAGAATGGGTGAATGACTTGAACATAAAAAGGAAACTATAAGTAAATTAGGTGAACACAGAATAGTACACATGTTAGACCTTTGGGAAGGGAAAGACTTTAAAACCAAGCAAGCCATACAAAGAGTCACAAAATGTAAAATAAACAATTTTGATTACATCAAATTAAAAAGTTTTTGTACAAACAAAACCAACAAAACCAGAATTAGAAGGGAAGCAACAAAATGGGAAAAATTTTTCATAACGAAAACCTCTGACAAAGGTCTAATTACTCAAATTTATAAAGAGCTAAATCAATTGTACCAAAAATCAAGCCATTCTCCAATTGATAAATGGACAAGGGACATGAACAGGCAGTTTTCAGATAAAGAAATCAAAACTATTAATAAGCACATGAAAAAGTGCTCTAAATCTCTTATAATCAGAGAGATGCAAATCAAAACATCTCTGAGGTATCACCTCACACCTAGCAGATTGGCTACCATGACAGCAAAGGAAAGTAATGAATGCTGGAGGGGATGTGGCAAAGTAGGGACATTAATTCATTGCTGGTGGAGTTGTGAACTGATCCAACCATTCTGGAGGGCAATTTGGAACTATTCCCAAAGAGCGATAAAAGACTGTCTGCCGTTTGATCCAGCCATAGCACTGTTGGGTTTGTACCCCAAAGAGATAATAAGGAAAAAGACTTGTACAAGAATATTCATAGCTGCTCTCTTTGTGGGAGCCAAAAATTAGAAAATGAGAGGATGCCCTTCAATTGGAGAATGGCTGAACAAATTGTGGTATATGTTGGTGATGGAATACTATTCTGCTAAAAGGAATTACAAAGTAGAGGAATTCCATGGAGACTGGAATAACCTCCAGGAACTGATGCAGAGCGAAAGGAGCAGAACCAGGAAAACATTGTACACAGAGACTATGGAACAATCAAATGTAATGGACTTCTCCATTAGTGTCAATATATGGTCCCTGAACATTCTGCTGGGATCTAGGAGAAAAAACATTATCCACAAGCAGAGGACAAATTGTGGGAGTAAAAACACTGAAGATAAGCAACTGCTTGACTACAGGGGTGGAAGGGACATGAATGAGGAGAGACTCTAAATGAACACTAAATGAAAGCACTCTAAATGAAAAAATGCAAATACCAACAACATGGTAATAGTTTCGAATCAAGGTCAAATGTAATACCCAGTGGAATTGCACGTCGGGTATGGGAGGGTTGTTGGGGGAGGGGGGTGGAAGGAAAAAAAATGATCTTTGTTTCCAAGGAATAATGTTTGAAAATGACCAAATAAATAATGTTTAAAAGGAAAAAAAAGCCTGATTTAACCATTTTTTAAAAATTAAAAGTAAAGAAAAATACTGGAAAATGGTTTAAAAATAAAAAAACTCAACATAAAAATTTTTTTCATCCCAAGGAAAACAAAAATGTGAACTCAGAAGAAGACAGCAAAGTGAATACTTCTGAATCCAAAGCTTCTAAGAAAAATATTAATTACTCTCAAGTCAAAAAAAATTAATGAAGGAGCCCAAAAAGGAATTTAAAATTTAAGTAAGAAAAGTAGAAGAAAAATTTGGAAAAGAAATGAGAATGATAAAAGAAACTTGTGAAAAAAGAATCAAAAGCTTGGTAAAGAAGGTACAAAAAATACAGAAGAAATGAATATCTTAAAAAAAAATAGAATAGGCCAAATGGTACAAAAATCCAATGAAGAGAAGTTTTTAAAAAGCAGAAATAGAAAAAAATACACAAAAATACACAAAAATGCATGGAAGAGAAGAACTTCTTAAAATACAGAATTGGTACTATGAAAAAAGAGATACAAAAATTCACTGAAGACAAGAATTCTTTTCAAAGTAGAATTGGCCAAATGGGAAAGAAAGTACAAAAGCTCACTCAAGAAAATTATTTCTTAAAAATTAAAATTGGTCAAGTGGAAGCTAATGATTCCATGAGGCATCAAGAAACAATCAAACAGATCAAAAGATTTTTTTAAAAAAGCAAAAAATTGTAAAATATATCATGGAAAAAAAACAACTGACTGGAAAATAAATCCAGGGAAAATCATCTAAGAATTATAGGACTACCTAAAAGCCTTGATCAAAAAAAGAGTATAGGCACTATTGTTTGAGAAATTATCAGATAAAACTGCCCTGATATTCTAGAAGCACAGGGGAAAATAGAAGTTGAAAGAATCCATTGATCAGTTCCTGAAAAAGATCTTATAAGGGTAATTTACAGGAATATTAGAGCCAAATTTCAGAACTCCTAAGTCAAGAAGAAAATATTACAAATGGCTAAAAAGAAAAAAATTCAAATATCATAGAACCACAGTCAGGATATCCTTTGATTTAGCAACTTCTATATTAAAGGATTAAAGACCGTGGAATGTGGAATATGATGGTCTGAGTTAAGACTTCATTCCAGCAAAACTAAGCATAATCCTTTAGGGGGAAAACAATGGATTTTCAATGAAAAGGAGGACTTTTAAATATTCCTGATGAAAATACTAAAGTTGAATGGAAAATCTGACTCTCAAATACAAGATTTAAGAGAATCATAAGAAGGTAAACAGGAAAGAGAAATCAAAAGATATTCCAAAAGATTAAACTGTATATCTATCTATCTATCTATCTATCTATCTATCTATCTATCTATCTATCTATCTGTCTATCTATCCCTACATGAAGAGGTAAATCTTGTAACTCTAAAGAATGTTGTCAATATTTTGTCAGTTAGAAGGAATCTGCATAGATATAGGATGTGGGTTTTAAATGATGGGATGATATTTTTTAAATTAAGAAATAAGAATGCATTGGGAGAAGAAGGAAGGGAAAAATGTAATGGGATAAATTAGCTCACATAAAAGGGCTATGAAAGATTGTGTTCAACGGAGAGAAAGGTACGGAAGGTATAAAGGGAAGCAGGTAAACCTTACTCTCATAAGAATCAAGTCAATAAGGGAACAACATGCACAACTGGGTATAGGAAGTTACCTTACACTACAGGAAATTAGGAGGGGAAGGGGATAAGAAAACAGTCATGGGGTTGATAGGAAAAAAAGGCAAATTGGGATTGGAGGTCAGAAACTAATCAGGGGGAAATAGGGTAGAGAGTAATACACAGTAATGATAATAGTGAAAAAATTGCTAGTCTCTAATAAAGGCCTCATTTCTCAAATACATAGAGAAATAAATCAAATATATAAAAATACAAGTCATTCCCCAATTGATAAATGGTCAAAGAATATAAACAGGCAATTCTCAGACAAGCACTATGTAGTCATGCAAAAAAATGCTCTAAATCACTATTAATTAGGGAAGTGCAAATTAAAATATCTCTGAAGTGCTACCCCATACCTGTCAAATTGGCTATTAGAGCTGAAAAAGAAAATGAAAAAACAATGGAGGGGAATATGTGAAAATTGAGATACAAATGCGCTTTCAGGGGAGTTGTGAAGTGATTCAATCATTCTGAAGAGCAATTTTGGCCTTTGCCAAAAGAGCTAGAAATCTGTACATACCTTTTGGCCCAGTTATCCCATTGCTAGATTTTTTTAGCCCAAAAAGATAAAAAAGGGAGGAGGGGAATCTATATGTACAAATATATACGAAGCAGCTCTTTGGGTAAGAGAGTAAGACAAGGAATTGGAAAGCAAAGGGATACCCATCAATTGAGGATTGGATAAGTTAATAGTATGTGATTGTAATGGAATACTATTGTGCTCTAAGAAATGACAAGCAGGAAGAACTCAGAAAAACATGGAAAGACTTATATGAACGGAAGCAAAGGGAAATAAACAGAACCAGGAAAACACCGTAGAGAGTGAAAAGAATACTGTATAATGAACAACTGTGAATAATAGCTATTCTCAGCAATACAATGATACAAAACTATCCCAAAAGTCATGTTAAAAAGTGCCATCTGCTAATAAAAAAGGGAAAGGACCTACTTATACAAAAATATTTATAGCAACTCTTTTTGTAGTGGTAAAGAATTGGAAATTAAGAGGATGTCCATCAGTTTGGGGAATGACAGAGCAAATTGTGGTACATGTTGCTGACAAAATATTGTTGTGCTATAAGAAATGATAAGCAAGATGATTTCAGAAAAAAGATGTTAGGATCTTGAGGAATTAATGCAGAGTGAAATAAGCAGAACTGGGAAAATACTGTACACAATAACAGCACTATCATATGACAATTATTTGTGAAAACTTGGCTATTCTCAGCAATGTAATGACCTGGGACAATCTTGAAAGACTTGTGATTGGAAATGCTATCCACCTCCAGAGAAAGAACTGTTGGAGTCATCTTCCACATCAGTGTATTTATAGTTTTATTTTGGTATTTTGGTTATGTATGAGTTTGCTCTTACAACAATGACCATCATGGATATGTGCTTTGCATGACAATAAAAATACATTTTTTAAGATGCCATCTGCTTCTGGAGAAAAAGATTGATAGGATCTGAATCCAGAACAAAGCAATCTTTTTTCACTTTCTTTCTTGAAATTTTTCTTTTTTAATTCCCTTCTACAAAGAGATTTTTATAGAAGAATATTTTATATGATTTCATATGTCAAATCTAGAATGAGTTTACTTATATATCAATGTGAGTGGGGGCATTGGGAGAGGAAAGAAGGAGATAATTTGAAAAATATTCTTTGAAAAATTTTGGAAACTTTTTAGATATAAGTGGAAAAATAAAATAAAATTTAATTTTAAATAATTGAATATGGAACAAAGCTGGAAGAAGCAGATAACATATTAGATGACAACACCTGCATCAACAAGGTCACAAGATAGGCAAGAATGGTAGGCAAAAACCAATATGTCTAAGTTTAATGAATAAAAAAGTAAAGTTCTACACTTGGATAGGGCAAATCAATTTCACAAATGTAAGATTAGGAGATATGGCTAAACAATAATTCCTATAGAAAAATAAAGAGAGTTGTTAGATGATAGACAGACAGATAAATAGATAATAAGGTGGGGTTGAATGAACTCACACTGAACTAGTAACGTGGCATGATAGTCAAAAATAACTAATTTATTTTCTAGGCTATATTATGAGAAGTGTAAGAAGGTGTTCATTTTGGTTGTATAAAAGAGGTAGTGGTGTGACCATACTTTGTCCTAGTTAAATGATATCTAGAATATTATGTTCAGTTATGAGCACTAAGATTTTGGGAAATCACAAACAAGGTTCAGAGTGTTCAGAAGAGGATGAATAAAATGGAGATAGGACTGAAAGATATTCCCGTGTAATGATGAAGTCCCAGGAGGTGTTAAGCTTGGATTAAAGAAGAGACACAGTATTGGTTTTTTTAGTCCTATGAAATATGCCTTATGACCTCATCATTTCAACAAAATCTCTCTCCAAAATTACTAATGATTTCTTAATTGTCAAATCTAATGGCCTTTTCTTAATCTCATTGACCTCTCCAGTCCCTTAGACACTGTTAATCATCCTCTCCCCTCCTCTGCCTCCTAGGCAGGACCTCATTCAGATCGCACTCTCTAAATACAGGAGTCCTTTAGAATTCTTTCATTGCACCTTTTCTCTCCTCCATCTATACTACTTTATTTGTGGATTTCATCAGTTCAATGTATATAATTATCATCTCTATGCTGATGATTTTCAAATCAAATTTTCTTTCTTCACTTTCTTCGCTAACCTCTAATCTCACATCTCAAACTGCCTTTCAGACATCATGAATTGGATATTCAGGAGTTTCTTATATCCTTATATGGAACTGGCTGTCTTGCCATTGTGGACCTTTGAGTAGACCCTGGATGACCACTCTGGAGAATATTGTAGAAAGGATTCTTTTTTAGGTAGGTACAGAATTCCCAAAGAATTCAACTGGGAATTTCCTCCTGAGAGAAAGGAATAGAGGCAATGAAGATATGCAAGGAGATATAGGGGGAAATTGACAAAATTTAGAGTCTGAGGACAGGTCAGAATCACAGTTCTGCCATTTCCTAACTATATAATATTGGAAAATTCAGTTATCCTCTTTGGAACTTGGTTTCCTCATGTGTAAAATGGAAGCATCATAGGAGATGATTTCACTGCTCCTATTTAGCTTCAGTTAATATAATTGTTGTATTCCTTGTGATCCTGACTTGCTTGGAAAGGGTCTCTGTACTCACTCCATCTACAAAAATTTTGGATGCATGTAATACATGTATTTGAGATTCTTTCTAGAGTTACTTTTAGTAAGCTGTGAGAATATAACTAGGACAAAGTCATGTATAATTATGACCATTGGCTCCTCTTTCACAGTTTGCACAGTGCTTTTAGAACAATTAAAGCCAACTAGTTGGTACACATGTCAACGTGAATTCTGGAAGCCCCAAATTTGCCCATTTTCCTTGAGAAATGGAAATCCCAAAGTGACTTTATCTTAGATTGAATAAGGATTCTCCCAGTTCTCATTGTGTCCTGAACAGGAGTAATAGAAATGCTCAGGTGCTCAATCACCCTTTTAGTCCTAGAAGTTCACCCCATTGTATCAGAGATCTGTTCCATAGAAGACCAGCACCTGTGCAGGAACCATCCTTTTAGTATCCACTGTAGTAGACAACTCCCTCATACCCCAGCCTCTGGCTACCGCCTCTTTCCCTAGCCTGCTTACAACCTGTCAGTGTATGTTTTATGTGCTTAACTTACCAAGAGGTATATAAGATCCCCATGTTTTATTGTTCTTTGGAGAATCCTCTCGTTTAGTGACTCTTAGAGTCCCAGATCCCTTGGCTCTGTGTGGTTTTTAGGCACTTGACTGTGTGGTGGCCAAATATTGAACAATATCTCTTTTCTGATTGAAGATTTAGTTTAGCTGACTACTTTAGTAGTTCTGTTTTTTTCCAGGTTGACACACAGTATAGAGCATTGAGTCTAGAGTCTGGAAGATCTGAATTGAAATTTGGTGTAAGATATGAATGATCCGTATGATACTGGACAAGCCACTCAATCTCTTTGCCTCAATTTCTTCAAATGTATGGTGGGGAGAGGGCCAGTTGTGAGGATCAATACCATTGTGAGGATCAAATATGGTATATTTTAATGTGCTTATTATAGTGCCTGGCACATATTAGGCAACATATAAATGCTTTCCCCCCCTTCTCTGTCACCTCCCACTTATTTATTTTTATTTTAAGTTCAGTTATTTCAGTCATTCCCAAATCTTCACGATCCCATTTAGGACATTTTTGGCAATGATATTGAAGTGGTTTGACAATTGCTTTTAAAACTCATTTTTACAGATGAGGAACTAAGGCAAATAAGGTTAAGTGACTTGCCCAGAGTCACACAGCTAGTAAGTGTCTGAGGTCAGATTTGAATTCAGGTAGATGAGTCTTCCTGACTTCAGCTTTGACATTTTTATTCATTGTACCATCTAGAAATGTTTCATATCATATCTTAAGGTTATTTAATCTACAAATAAAAGAATGTATATTCTGCTGGTATCTTCTGATGCCTCATAGTGTAGACATACTCATGGATTTTTTAATCCTATGCCTATGAAGTTCAAATTATAGTAGATGATACCTAACTGGAAAGGCTTGAAAAATTGGCCTGATGATGGATTATAATGCTGCTCTCTGGTGATAAATCTAAGTTGATAGATGTACATCACAAAATTATTTTTATGGTCATTTTTTTGTTACAACTACTATCTAAAACTGTCTTTTAAGTTGAAAAAAGGAGTGGAATCCAAAATGGCAGAGGACCCGAACTCATTAATAAAACCATAACTCCTTGAGTTGTTTAAGTAGTATTATGGAGTATTAATCAAATGAGAGATCATACTACCTGGTGGATAGACCCTCAAATTCAGGAAAACATGGGTTCAAGTCTTGCTTCAGAGATATCTTGGCTGCATAACTCTACATAAATCACAAATCATGGCCCCAGGCACTCTCAGGAGCTGTCAGTCAAAAAGATGCCAATCTGCAGAGATAGAAGCAGATCCTCACTAGCAGTATCATATGCTCTAAAATCATGTCTATTAAAAAAATCATAAAATAATTTTTAAATTTGTCTTGATGACTAGAAGCCTCTATAAAACACTATAAAACACTTTCTAAAAGGTGAAAAGGATCTTAAACTTCATCTAATCTAACCCTTCATTTTATAGGAGAGGTAATAAAGACCCAACATAGTTAGATCACTGGCTCCTGGTCATACAACTAGATGGTGAAAGACTTCCATTCTTTCTCACTAGGTTTCTTACTTTGTATGGAATTATCTAGCAAAAAGGAATGATCCTCACAAAGTTCTTTATATTCAAGATACCAGCTTATCATTTCCCCATGGGACAATTAATAGGTTTACAATTGAAATTTGTCACACTAAGAGAAATTACACAAAGCAGGATAAACACTCACTCTTCTAGGCAAAGTTACCACCCCTTTTGCATCATAAATCATTTTGTAACTATCTTTTCAGATCTAAAGCTGACTCTACAACTTGATCCTATATAGTTTCTACTTTTGGCTTAGGCAGCACTTACAATGTGGACCCTTTTTTAAAGCTTTTCTGTTTGTTTTTTTTTTAATTTTCTTTTAGCCCCAGATTCAATTGATCCACTGTAAAGAAACTTGCAATAGCCAGCTTTTCTTTTGTTGTTAACATCTTGGCTAATAGGCTTTCTGCCTTTACTTGGCTTTGAAGTTATTTACCCATGATGAGCACAGCTAAATAGTTAACATGCTCCAATAGAGTATTGCATGTTTGACAAAAGCCTTGAAACCAGCTGCTTACAAACCTCCACAATCTAGGCCTCATTCATTCAGAATTTGTGAGAATTCAGACAAGGTCTTATCCCTGGGGTTTGATTTTATCTTTGGAAGGTGTATGAAGAAAGGCCTTGAAAGCAAATGAAGCCTATAAATGAGCTGATGAGGGAAATGGTTACCTACTTAGGAGAATAAACTGTTCCTAGTAAATGGATGCTTAAAAACAATGTAATTTTAATGTAAGTAGAATAAAGTGCCACTTAGACTGGTGCTTTGATGGACTAATTACAACCTGTTCTCATCTCTTCATTAAAAGGATTTCCTGCTACCGGACACCACATTGTTAGACTAGTTTCGGTTACCTTGCTTGTGCTTCAAAGGAATGGAATTCATCTACTTTAAAAATAAAACTATGATTTCATCATTTTACCAATTCAAACTGGTCTCCCTCAGTTTGAAGAAGATTATGAATCTTTCCTGAAAATATTTCAATTCATGGTTATTTTCTCCTTCCCTAATAGTTTTTTTTTCCCCCTAGTTATATGAAACTAAGTAATTGCTGAGAACCAAAGTTTCCCCAAATAAGTGATTAGTTATATTGACGGTAACAAAAGTGTGGTCTACAGTAAGAGACAAAGTGTGAATACTTTTCTAACCCTCCAGAGAAATAGAAAGAGAACACAAGAGATGTTGCCCAAAAGACTTGGAATTCTGTTTGTGTAGTAATTCACATTATTACAGAACTGGACTGGATTTTTATTGGTGCCTGAGAAAAATGCTTTTCACAAGAATTCACCCATTCCAGAAAGCAGTGTCATAAAAACAAACAATAAATAGAATAGTTTTCCTGTTTAGATTGTGTTTTTAAATCACCAGAATTCTTTGTTTGGAGATTGGCTCTAAGAATACACTGGACTAGACTAGCCAAACCTAAGAGTTGGAAGGGGCTTCTGAGGCCATTTATTCTATCCATGCATTATCTTCAACTGATGTTCCTCAAATCTTCACTTAAAGGACTCTGGTAATGAAAAGCATTCTCCCTGTGCAGTGAAAATGCTGAATAATGTCAATTGTTATCAAAGTTTTTCCTTACCTCAAATTGAAATAAGTCTATCTTCAGCTTCTTACCTAAATTTTGACTTATGGTGACAACTACAATTATTCCAATCCATCTTCTACATGAAGACCTTTCACATATTATAGTAAAAAATACAAGAATCCCCTTGCAGAACTCAAAATAAAAAGAGTTTGTGGTAAATGGAGAACTCAAAAAGAAGTGATGGCCCAAGGGTTAATGGATTTGATGACTAGTCTGAAAGATAAAAGAAGCAGGAATATGATATACTGACAGACATACTGACATCTAACCAATAAAAAAGTACATTTCTCCCAACAAATATAATTATGCCTGTCCTAAATGTTGTTCAGGGCTTTAGATTAATGGGATTCGACAAGTGTCCTCTTTCACTTGTAAAAATGATTTGTTGCATTTTTATGTTATTTTATTAGATTAATTTAGAATATTTTTCTATGGTTACAAGATTCATGTTCTTTCCCTCCCCTCCCACCAATCCCTTCCTCTAGCTGACTCAGAATTCCATTGGGTTTTACAAGTGTCATTGATAAAGACTTATTTCCATATTATTGATATTTGAACTAGGGTGATCTTTTTAGTCTACTTCACTAGTCATATCCCCATTGATCCATGTGATCAAGCAGTTGTTTTTCTTCTGCATTTCTGCTCCCATAGTTCTTCCTCTGGATATGGATAGCATTCTTTCTCATAAGTCCCTCTGAATTGTTCTGGATCATTGCATTGCTGTTATTAGAGAAGTCCATTACATTCAATTGTATCACAGTGTATCAGTAACTATGTACAATGTTCTCCTGGTTCTCCTTTCACTCTGCATCAATTCCTGGAGGTCATTCCACATGGAATTCCTCCAGTTCATTATTTCATTGAGCCCAATAGTATTCCATGACCAACATATACCACAATTTGTTTAGCCATTTCCCCAATTGGAGGGAATCCCCTCATTTTCCATTTTTTTTTGGCTACACAAAGAACTCAGTTATGAATATTTATGCACAAGTCTTTTTCCTTATTATCTCTTTGGGGTACAAACCCAGCAGTGCTATGGCTGGATTAAAGGGAAGGCAGTCTTTTAGTGCATTTTGGGCATAGTTCCAAATTGCCTTCCAGAATGGTTAGATCAGTTCAAAATTCTACCAGCAATACATTAATGTCCCAATTTTACCACATTCCCTCCAACATTTATTACTTTCTTTTTCTATCATGTTAGCCAATCTGCTAGGTGTGAGGTGATAGTGATACCTCATAGTTGTTTTGATTTTCATTTCTCTGATTATAAGAGATTTAGAACACTTTTTCATGTGCTTATTAATAGTTTTGATTTCTTTATCTGAAAATTGCCTATTCACGTCCCTTGCCCACCTATCAATTAGTGAATGCCTTGCTTTTTTGCACAATTAATTTAGCTCCTTATAAATTTGAATAATTAGACCATTGTCATAGGTTTTTGTTATGAATATTTTCCCCAATTTGTTGCTTCCCTTCTTATTTTGGTTGCATTGGTTTTGTTTGTACATAACCTTTTTAATTTAATGTAATCAAAATTATTTATTTTACATTTTGTAATTTTTTCTAACTCTTGCTTGGTCTTAAAAATCTTTCCATTCCCGAAGATCTGGCAAGTATACTATTCTGTGTTCACCTAATTTACTTATAGTTTCCTTCTTTATATTCAAGTCATTCACTTATTTTGAGTTTATTTTGGTGTAGGATGTGAGATGTTGATCTAAACCCAATCTCTCCCACACTGTCTTCTAATTTTCCCAGTAGTTTTTGACAAATATTGGATTTTTGTCCCAAAAGCAGGGATATTTGGGTTTATCATAGACTGTCTTGCTGAGCTCACATACACTAAGTCTATTCCACTGATCCTCCTTTCTGTCTCTTAGCCAGTACCATATTGTTTTGATGACCATTGCTTTATAGTATTGTTTGAAATCTGGTACTGCTAGGCCACCTTCCTTCACATTTTTTTTTTGTTATTTCCCTGGATATTCTTGAACTTTTGTTCTTCCAAATGAATTTTATTATGTTTTTTTTCTTAATTCAATTAAAAAATTTCTTGTTAGTTTGATGGGTATGGCACTAAATACGTAAATTAATTTGGGTAGAATTGTCATTTATATTATGTCAGCTTGTCCTACCCATAAGCAACTAATGTTTTTTCAATTATTTAGATCTAGTTTTAATTCTGTGGAATGTGTTTTGTAGTTGTGTTCATATAGTTCCTGTGTTTGTCTTGACAGATAGATTCCTAAGTATTTTATATATTATCTAGGGTGATTTTAAATATAATTTCTCTTTCTCATTTTTACTGCTGAGATGTGTTGGAAATATATAGAAATGCTGATGATTCATATTGGTTTATTTTGTATTCTGTAATTTTGCTAAAGTTATTGATTATTTCCACTAGCTTTTAGTTGTTTTTCTAGGATTCTTTAAGCAGACTATCATATGATCTGCAAAGAATGATAGCTTGATCTCTTCATTGCCTATTTTAATGCCTTCAATTTATTTTTCTTCTCTAATTGCTACTTCTAGTGTTTCTAGAACAATATTAAATAATAGAGGTGATAATGGGCATCCTTGTTTCACTCCTGATCTTATTGGGAATGCTTTTAATTTATCCCCATGTCAGATGGTACTTGTTAATAGTTTTAAATATATACAGTTTATTATTTTTAGGAAAGGCGCTTCTATTCCTATACTGTCTAGTGTTTTCAATATCAATGAGTGCTTCATTTTGTAAAAGGCTTTTTCTGATCTATTGAGATAATCATGTGATTTTTGTTGGTTTGCTTGTTGATATGGTCAATTATGTGGATGGTTTTCCTAATATTGAACCATCTTTGCAGTCCTAGTATAAATCCTACCTGATCATAATGAATAACCCTCATGATCACTTGCTGGAAACTTTTTGCTAGTATTCTATTTAAGATTTTTGTATCTATATTCATTAAGGAGATTGGTCTGTAGTTTTCTTTCTCTGTTTTTGACCTGCCTGGCTTTGGAATCAGTAATATATTTGTTTCATAAAAAGAATTTGGTAGAACTCCTTCTTTGCTTATTTTATAGAAAAGATTGCATAGTATTGGTGTTTGTTGTTCTTTAAATGTTTGATAGAATTCCCTTGTGAATCCATCTGACTCTGGAGATTTTTTCTTATGGAGTTCTCTGATGGCTTGTTCAATTTCTTTTTTCTGATATTGGATTATTTAATCATTCTATTTCTTCTATTAATCTAGGCAACTTATATTTTTCTAAATAATACATATCACCTAGATTGCCATATTTATTGCCATATAATTGGGCAAAATAGTTTTTAATGATTGCCTTGATTTCCTCTTCATTAGAGGTGAGGTTTCCCTCTTCATTTCAGATACTGTTAATTTGATTTTCTTCTGTCTTTTTTTTATTAGATTGACCTGTGTTTTGTCTATTTTATTTGTTTTTTCAAAATACCAGTTTCTAGTCTTATTTATTAATTTGATAGTTCTTTCAATTTCAATTTTTTTAATTTCTCCTTTAATTTTTAGTATCTCTAATTTAGTTTCCATCTGGGGACTTTTAATTTGTTCACTTTCAGGTTTTTTTATTTGAATGACCAATTTGTTCACCTGCGCCCTCCCTAATTTGTTAATATATGAACTAAGGGATATAAATTTCTCCCTTATTACTGCTTTGGCTGCATCTCATAGATTTTGAAAGACTATCTCATCATTATAATTTTCTTCAATGAAATTATTGTTTCTATGATCTGTTCTTTAACCAGTTTTGGAGAATCATATTATTTAATTTCCAATTAATTTTTGATTTGGCTCTCCATGTACCTTACTAATTATTATTTTTATTGCATTATGATCTGAAAGGATACATTTATTATTTCTACTTTTTTGCACTTGTTTGCCATGCTTTTATGCCCTAGTAAATGTCAATCTTTTTGAATGTACCATATGTTGCTAAAAACATTCTGTATTCCTTTTTGTCACCATTATTGTTCTCCAATATCTATTAACTCTAATTTTTCTAAGATTTCATTTATATCACTTACCTCTTTCTTATTTTTTTTATTTGATTTAATTTATCTAGATTTTATAAAGGAACATTCAGGCCTCCCACTTGTATAGATTCACTACCTATTTCCTCCTTCAACTCCAGTAGTTTCTACTTGAGAAATTTGGATGCTATACCATTTGGTACATACATGATGATTACTGATATTTCCTCATTATCTACACTGCCTTTTATCAGGATATAATTACCTTTCCTATCTCTTTTAATCATGTCTAATTTTACTTTCAGTTTGTGAGATGTCATGATTACAACTCTTTCCTTCTTTTTCTCATTTGAAGCTCAATAGATTTTGCTCCAACCATTAATCCTTACCCTGTGTGTTTCTTGTAGATAATATATGGTAGGATTTTGGTTTCTAATCCCCCCAGTTATTTGCTTTTGTTTTATGAGTGAGTTTATCCCATTCACATTCAGAATTTTGATTACCACCTGTGTATTCCCCATAATTTTGATTTTCTCTCATAGTCTTGCCCTTTCCTCTTTGGCTTTATCCTTTTAAATCAGTAGTTTGTTTTTAATCAGTCTCCCTAATCCCCACCCTTTTTATACTTCCTTTTCTGCCCCCTCCCTTTTTGTTCCCTGCTTATTATTTTTTAGGACCTGTTAAGTTCCTTCCCCCCTCTCTTTCTCTCCCTTTTTGTACTCCACGCCCCACCCCAACCCCTTAGTTATTCTCTTCTCACTTTCCCTATAGGATAAGATAGAATCTGATACCCCAATGGATCTAGATGCTCTTCCCTCTCAGAACTGATTTCACTGAGAGTAAGATTTAAGTATTACCTATTAGCACTCTTTTCCTCTCCTTCTTATAATTGTATTCTTCCCCTCCCCTTCCCATGTGCCTCTTTGTGTGATATAGATTATCCTATTCATCTTATCAAGTTTCTCTTGGTGCCATCTTCTATTCCCCCCCTTTTACTTTTTTGCATATCATCTTAGAACACTTATTACCTCAATCTCTACCTATTAATGATTCTTCTAATTAATATAATAATGAGTATAATTTTTGAGAGTTACAAATAACATTTTCCCAGATAATAATATAAAAAATTTGATCTTATTAAAGCTCTTAAGGAAGAAAATTTAAGTAAAAAACATTTTCCATTTCTCCTCTTTTTGGTATTTACCTTTTCATGTTCCTCTTGATTATTATTATTATTATATATTTTTTTTGGTTTGGATATCAAACTTTCCACTTAGTTCTGATTTTTTTATAAATATTTGGAAATCTTCCATTTTGTTGAATGCCCATACTTTCTACTGGAATTATATAATCAGTTTTGATGGGTAGGTAAACATTGGTTGAAGACCCAATTCTCTTGCCTTTATGAATATTATATTCCAAGCCTTGTTCTACTTTAGTGTGGAAGCTACAAGATCTTGTGTAATCCTGATTAGTGCTCCTTAATATCTAAATTGTCTCTTTTTGGCTTCTGGTAAAAATTTCTCCTTAGCTTGGAAGCTCTTGTATTTGGTTATTATATTCCTGGGGTTTGTCTTTTGAGGATTTAGTATAAAGGATGTTCCTTGACCTCTTTCAATGTCTATTTTCCCCCTCTTATTCAAGAACATCAAGATAGTTTTCTTGGATAATTTCTTGTAGTATGATGTCAAGATTTCTGTTTCTTTCTGTATTTTCAGGTAGACCTGTGATTCTCAAATTGTCTCTTCAAGACGGGTTTTCATGATCTATCATCTTGTCAGTGAAATATTTAAATGTTTTCTTCTATTTTGTATGTCTTTTGCCTTTGTTTTATTAACTCTTGCTGTTTTCTGAGATCATTGGCTTCCAATTGCCTAATTCTTGTCTTTAAAGACTGATTTTCCACTATAATCTTTTGAGATATATATATATATATATATATATATATATATATATATATATATATATATATATATATATATATTTGATTTGGTCTATCCTGCTTTTCATTCCTTCCAGTTGTTTAATTTTGGTCTCCAGTTGGGAGTTCCTATCCTTTAAATTGTTATTTTCTTTTTGAACTATTTCCCACTTTTCTTGCCAAAATTCTTCCATCTTTTTTATAAGCTCCTATTTAAATTCTTCAAGAGCTTATGGCCAATTTCCATTTTTTGTAAGGTTTGGATGCATTTATTTTTATGTCCCCCTCTGCTTTTTCATCCGTAGTCTGGATTTTTCCTCCAAATAAATTATCCAGTGTCAGTGCCTTCTTTTTTTTCTTCTGAGTGTTGGGAAGTTGTTTTTCCTGTTCATTATTTGCCATCATTATGCTTGTTTTTACTTCCCTTTACAGTCAGAAATCTGAGTGAGGAGGGCAGGCTCTCTGGGCATGTTGCTAAGGAGCCTAGTTTTTGCCTGAGGTCACCACCCGGGCACTGAAGCTTCTACTTTTTGCTGCCTTTCTCTGTGCTATCTCTGTGTGTGCCCTAAATCTGTGCTTTTTAGCCTGCTGAGGTGTCAGGTATAACTGCTCTCAGGGGTAGGTCTTTGGTGGTCTTAGTCAGCTGTCAAGGGGCTAGATATTCCCCTAGCTCACTCTAGAGGTGCCCCTCACTCTATCACAGTTTCTAGCACACTGGCTCTGACTCTAGGGCACTGGCTCCATGTGTGTGTGGGGTGGGGGAGGGTTGATCAGTTTCTGTTTTGGTGGAAACTATTTCACCCCCCTATAGTGTGGAAATGCCCAAATTCCACATACTTCCAATGCTGTGCACTTTTGTGGAGTCCCTTCATTCATATGAATTTGGTTTTTGTTTTGGTCTTTTGAGATAGTCTATATTGGTATATGGTGAGGAGAGGAAGAGTCCTTGGTCTACTGCTGGCATGTTTACCTGGAAGTCCAAGAATTTTAAATCTCTGGACATTTGGTTTTTGATATGTTTATGAGATATACAGTTAAAAGTTACACTGGGCAAGTTGGGCTCAGAATGGAATTTAGGAGAGATAATAATAAATAATACAAAAGTATTAATACTAAATAGTAAAATTCATAAAGAGCTTTAAAGTTTTAAAGCACTTTACATGTGGTATTTCATTTGATTCTCACAATATCCTTGTGGGAATAAAGCTATTATTAACCACATTTTATTGAATTTTTGAAATTATTATTTAATAATTTTAACATTATTTTTTGTTTCAGACTTTATTTTTCTCTCTTGTCCCTAGACTACCCTTTGAGAAGGCAAATAATATAATATCAATTATAGATGTGAAATCAAGCAATAATATTACCATATTAGCCATGTCACAAAAAGCTCCCCCCCAAAATAAAGGAAGTGAGAAAACCACTTCAATTTATACTCAGAATTAATCCATTTTTTCTCTAAAACTGAATAACATTTTGTTTTTATCAGCAGTCTTTTAGAACTGTCTTGGATCATTGTATTGATTGCCATAGCTAAACCATGGTTAATCATCATACTATAAATGTTGTTATGGCTTACAGTGATCTGGTTCTGCTCACTTCATTTTGCATTAGTTTATATGTCTTCCCATGTTTTGTTTTTATGAAATCCTTTTCCATGTTATTTCTTATAGCGTGATAGTACTCTATCACAATAATGTGCCACGATTCTTCAATCATTTTCCAATTGATAGACACCCAAAATGTCCAAATCTTTGCCACCACAAAAAGAGTTGCTATAATATTTTTGTAAATATAGATCCTATTTCATTTTTCCTTAATTTCTTTGGGATACAGACATAGTAATGGTATTGTGGTGTCAAAGTATATGAAGAGTTTTATAGCCTTTTGGCAACAGTTGCAAATTGTTTGCCAGAATGTTTGGATTATTTCAGAATTCCACCAAGAGGTTGTTAGTGTTCTTATTCTCCTTCATACCTTCTAGTCATTATCTATATGGGTTAGGCAGTACCTCAGTACTCAGTCAAAGACAAAAATAATTTAGAGCCTTTTCCTATATGACTTTGAAGAGCTTTGTGTGGCCTTTGATCATTTATCAATTGGAGAATGGTTCTTATTATTCACAAATTTGACTCAATTCTTTTTGTATTTAAAAAAGACCTTTATCAGAGAAACTTTAACAATTTTGGTTATTACATCATTGTCTATAGAGCCTTTTTTCCAAAATGTAGTTTCCATGGTTATCTCTTTTAATTAGATTTATTTTTGCTTTAGCTTTATCTGAGATCATTACTATCCATGCCTTTTTTAAACTTTAGCTGAGGCACAATAACTTCTTCATTGTCTTATTTTAACTCAGAATGTGAATCTATTGTTTTAAGGATAACTTGTAGGCAACATCATGTTGGAATCTTGCTTCTAATTTATTCTGCTATCTATTTCTTTTTATGGGTTAGCTCATCTCATTCACAGTCATAGTTATGGTTATTAACTGTATATTTTGTTCTATCTTATTTTCTTTTGTTTTAATTTTTAATGAATTATTTTCTTCAATGAATTTGTGTACTTCTTTCCCTATTTAGTAAAGTCTGTTTTTTAAATCTTTTCATCAGTGAATTTTTAACTCCTTTTTAATATTTGACTTCAGATATATATTAGCTGTGTGACATTGGGAAAAACAATTAACTTTACCTCAGTTTTCTCACATGTAAAGTGGGAATAATAAAAGCATGTATCGCTAAGGATTTTTGTGTGGATAAAATGAGATGATAATTATAAAGCACTTAGCACATATGAATGCTATATAAATGTTAGTTATTTTAGAAATTATCTTCATAGTTAGTGCTTCCTCCCTATAACTATCTCCTAACACTTCCATGTGACATGATATATTTGGTTTATACCTTGGCAAGGAATCTGGACATTAATGATTGGATTGAAAAATCCAATGAATTAGAAGTTATCTAATAAATTATAAAATGAGAATATATTTACATTTACTAATACATATGCATATATATGAAATAATCTGTTAAACATACATGTGCAATGTCATTTATAATACTTGTGTAAAAGTGTCATATAACTCTTCCATGATGTCTTTTTTCATAAGTTATGTTTTATGTTGTATGTGCTATTTTATACATATATATATAATTCATCATGTATGTTAATTATGCCATGTATTATATTATATATGTTAATACATCTGCATATATGCTTTTATTTCTCTATTTCTCTATTTTTTTTTGCTATCCCAGGTCCTTCTCCCTGCCCCCAATCTCTTAGTAACTCCTCTCCCTCTGAATTCCATTCGATTCACAGATGGTAAATGTCTAAGGTAATAGTAGAATTCAGGTTTTCCCCTTATCCAGATATAGCCATCTAACTTCCTCTAACCTATAGAGAAAATAGAGCTAGTAATTAATTTATGGAAGTCATTTATGATTAAATTCATAACTAAGCTCATATGCATTGACAAAGTCACCAAACTTGTCAAGTATAGAGAATAGAAGTGGATCCAGGACAGACCTTTGGGGAAATCTCATAATTCATTGACCTGAAGTTTATAATTAATCAGTTAGGCCTGAAGAGTCATCTCAAAGAATTCAATGGTAAAATATATGCTTGAATACATATTCAAATATTTATAGAAACAGTTTAGATCATATCAAATCACTTGAAAAATGTAGACATTAATTTATTGAGGAAGAGTAAACATGGTGGTACGTGAATGTAATGCAATACTAGTACATTGTAAGTAATGATAAATATAGAGAACAGGAAAACATACATATACTCATACAAATTGAATTAAGTAAATCACAGAAAACAATATTCACATTGATTACAAGAGGACAAATGAGAAGAATAGCAACAACAAAGCCAATTAAATTGAGAGCTGAGGACTGTAAGAACCACATGTGGCCCCCAGAAGAGATATGAGAAGCAATCTCCCTCTTTTTTTAATAGGGATATATGTAAATGTGGATCACTGCATATAATGTGGTGACCTGACTAGGTTTATTGAACTATTTACCCCCCTCTCTCTTTGTATTTTTAGTTGTATAGGGGTTGGAGTTATATTGGAAAATGTAAGGTAAATCAGGTAAAAAGGATTTATTAAGCTTCTCAAGGTCCCCACAGTCTAATGGAGGAGATGCCATACAATCATACATGAACATGCTCTATACATGATAAAATAGAAATTCTCAACTGTGGGAAGTTTCTTTTATTAAGGGGGCTAGAAGAAGCTTTTATAAAGATGAGATTTTGCTGTAACTTAAAGGAAGCTAGGGAAATTAGAAAGTGGAATGACGAGAGAAAGATTATCAGGGAGAAAATGAGGTATTTTGTTTGAGAAACAAAAAGGAGTTGTGGAAGGGACTAAATGTAAGAAGAATGAAAAAGTAGGGTTCAGATTCTAAAATAATTTAAGAGGTAGATTATTATGTATATGGTCTTAGAAGTAACAGGGAGCAAGTACTTTATTGAACAGAGTAGTGACATTTTTATAAAGATCAGTTTGACAGCTGAATAGAAGATGGGATGGAGTAGAAGGTAATGATACAAGAAGACTAATCAGAAAGCAATTATTGCAATAGTCAATGCATAAATAATGAGGGTTTGTACTAGGTCAGTAACAGTGACAGAGGGGAAAAGAATGAATATACAGAGGATATACAAGAAATATTATGAAGGTAGAATCTATAAGCTTTGGCAACTTGAATGTTGGGGTGAGAGAGTGAGAATTCAAGTATGAATCATGGTTATGAGATTTGTTAACTGGGAGGATGGTGATATCCTTGACATGAATAGGGAAGTTATTAAAAAGGGAGAACTTGGTGAGTGGAGGGAGATAATGAGTTTAGTTTGGGATACTTCCAGGTGTTATGAGGCATATATTTTGAGATGTTCAATAGGCAATTGTAGATACAAGATTGGAAGGCAAGAGAGATGATAGGAATGGAATAACATAGATCAGAGAATTATTTGAATATGGATGATAATTGAATCTATTAGTCAATGAGATCACCAAGGGAAAGAATACAGAGAGAAAAGAGAAGAGGGCACATAGTGTTATAGGTGATAAATAATAATAATAATAATAAATCTGTATCAGTTACCTTTAAAGGTAAAAGAGTGTCAGAGAAACATATTTCAAAAATGAGAAGAGGGTCACAATAAAATGACAATATTCATTTATTGTAAAATAGGCAAGGATGATATTAGTCTATGATTCTAGGTCAAAAAAGGATTGGTCAGCATTTGAAGTGGTACTGGTGAATCTGAAGAATTATAATTATAAACTATTCCTTATCTCTGTGTGGAAGATGAAAAAGTTAAAAAATTATGAGATCATGAATAGCTTTCTTCTCAGAATTCATAGTCTCATTCTTCATTCTTTCATTCTTTGTTTCCACCACATTCACCAAATTGTTGATAGTCTTGACCACTTTCCAGACTTATGTTTGAACCTTGCCCAGCTTCAACTAGACATTCCACTTAAAATGGAAAAAGAAAAAACTACTTTGTCCCCAGGATAGAGAAATTGTCTTTGTCAGTTTACTCTTTCAGCTCTAGAATGCCCTCCATCACCTACCACCTTTATTAATTAACAAAAAACTCAGGTGAACTGCTATACATAGATTAATAATGCATCATCTTATTATCTGGCCTTTTTGGCATCATTCTTCCATTTTCCAACTCTGTAAATGAATTCAAATCAATACTAGCATTGATATTAAAAAGAATGTTTTAATCTATTCCTATTTGGCTTCAATTACCATCTGCTTTATTTTGCAAACTAAAATACTACTTCTTGGTTATCACTTCCCTATATACATAAGTATATCCATCAATCTATCTATTTATATCTATCAATCCATTTATATATTTATATTTCTAAATTAAGATATAGGTGTGTATGTGTTGTCTCTTCCAATGAAGGAAAATGTATTTTCTTTTTTTATCTCTGTCTTTAGTATTTATAGATAATAAGCACTTAATAAATTTAAAAAAAATCTTTTATTAGGAAATTAAAGAACACATAGATGCTATTTCTTCTGATAACCTCAAAGAAAAAAATGAAGGTTAATTAGCATAAAATGTTAATATTTCAATAAACTTTCAATAAAGTATCTTCTTTCTATGTTCCCTCATGAAAAGAAGTATATTGAAAAAAAACTATTGAATGCCCTTGTCTACACAACCAGCCAATGAGAGAATGCATAAAACTGAAGAAATGCAATGTTGATTTTATGATAATTAACAACAGAACAGGGCAAGAGGGAAATCATTTCTCATAAAGAATCATGACTGGTAACTTCTTCCTATTAATATGCAAAGACCATGTTTTGTGCCATTAGCAGATGAGAATAAGTTGGACATAAGAGTCACTTTGTTTTCATCTTAGTGAATTAATTTGTCATCAGGAAATTGTAGTTGAGGAATGATTTGAATTTAGCTGGGGTAAAAGACTATTCTTTGAAGTAATCTTTATCTTCATAAACTCCAAAGAAAGGTAATCCAGAAATTTCAACATGGAATCTCTAAGTTGCTAAATGGAAAAGACTCAGGTCCTGTTTTATTGTGTCTCTCCTTTCAGGTCATTAACATTGTTGAAATTACCATCCTTAGAATCCTTATAATAACTATTCTTAAAATAAAAACAATTAGAATTTGAATCATACTATTTCTAGGTATTCAATTGAATATGGAGGGATGTGGGTAGAAAAGAGGAAATCCAGGGTAATAAGGGTATAAAGTGGTGCATATATTGTCTTTAACTAGATTGGAGGGAAAATTTGCCTTTACTACCCTTCTAATAATGCCCTGCACCATCTCTTTTAGAAGTTTTGTTGTCTCAGTGATTTGCTTCTGTAAACCTTAAAATTTCCCAGACCCTACCTTATAAGATTGGATTAAGACCATTCCCCATTTGAGCAGTGAACTCTATTTAAAGCAGGAATGTGAGAATTCTACTTTACCTACTTGGGTCTGCCCTAGGGGAAGATAAAGTTGTAAACTCTTTTCTGAACAATGAAAAGTACTTAAACCCATACTTTTCTTAAGCTAAGTACCTATAAAGGTCAAGCAACTTGTGAATTTACAAGGAACAAAGAACTGGAAAACTTACTCAGAGCTTTCCTGGTGTGAATTACTCAAAAATCCACACCTTCTTAGGTGTGGACTAAAAATGGGTGGTCCTTTAGAAACATCTACAGTGATTGGTAGATGTAAGGACTTAGGGTAGGTGACAGAGGAGATTTTGCCCTTAAAAATAAGAGCTCAGAGAAGAGCAAGGTAGGATCTCGATCTCGATTTCTGGCTCTCATTCTGAAGGAGAGCTCCTTGAGGAGCTCCTCTGAGGGGCTCTGTCCCTCTGGGGTAGGAGCTCTGGAGGCTCTTGAGAGAGAGGCCCTTTGAAACAATCTCTGGCTGGAAGACTCTTTGAGGAAGGATGCTGGCCTGGTGTCACTGAAATCCTTGTTTGGTCAGACCTTGTGGTGAGTGTTAAAAAACTGACTGATTTCTCTTTTAAGACTCAGGTCTAGGCCATATTGGCTTGAGGCCCTTCATACTTATTCCTTTCTTACTCTCTCTCTCTTTCTTTGATTACTCATTGTATTGTTAATTAAAATCTCTATAAAACCCAATTGACTTGGGTATTTGAATAATTGGGAATATTTCCCTGGTGACCACCTTATATTTGATTTTAAAACCCAAGACACTGTAGTGAAACATATTTCTGCGGTCAAATTTACTCACCCTCTCTCATATCTATCACAATTTATATCTTCCACTATTTTAATTACTACAGTTTAAGACATCAACCATTTTAAATCTCACACTTCTATTCCAGTGCTCCCTATTGTTATACTGCAATCAGTCTCATCCTTCTTGGAGCATATATCTGTCTCTCTTTTCTCCTCCTTATTAGAACCTTCTTGTCATTTGTGCCATTGGTGTACTGATAAGTCTTTTAACTTCTGAGTCTCAGTTTCCTCATATGTAAAATGGGGGTAAGAGTACTGATACTCAAATGAGGTAATGAATATATCACTTTGAAAGTATAATTCTAATTTAATATTAGTGATTATTAATAATATGAAAAGAGAAAATTAATTTTGTGAGAGTGAGAACAATAGATAGGAAAGTACTGAAATTGTATATTAACTAAATAGAGATTAAAAAAGATAAAACAAAAATAAAATGATTGTACAAAGACAAATGGAATAAAATCAAGACACCAACATTTGAACACTTGGTGTTTCCTCAAACCAAAGCAATTGATTGTAATGTGACAATTTAAGAATGAATTCCCTTCCCTGTCTACAGAAGAACACAATTTTACTAAGAGTGAGAATTATAATATATTGATCAGATTTTCGGATAGAGAGAGCAAAATTCATGGGATTGTCATAGAGAATAACAGTAATTTTAATTAACATAGTAATACAGTTCCCAAGTTCCTTTGGTTCAATATTAAGGATTGGTTAAAAAAAGTAAAAGTAGGAACTTGCATCTAAAAATATAAATTCTTACCAAATAATTCTTATCAATTATAAGAAATGAAAGAAAATTAGAGTTGAGAATGCTGAAAAAAGAATCATATCACCTAAAGCTGAGGGTTTTTTACTTCATAACAATCTAGCTCTTCATCAGCATCATGGACTTCTTTATTCTTATTAAAATTTATAGAGATGAGTGTGTAAACAGCAAACAATAGAAGTATAATAAGATATCAAGACCACATATCATGAATTAGCTAATGTAAGTAGGAAAAAATATAATTTTATTTTTTCTGCTCTACATTGTTTGAACATCATTTAGAAAATATATAGTGACTAATCACACTCCTGTGGCTAAGACAGAAAGAAAGCACTGGGAGTATAAAAAGAGTAATAAGAAAGAAATGAATTACTATTTCTTGTAATAGGGCATCAAAGAAAAAAGATAATTCAAATAAAGACAGAAAAGACAAGGAGAGAAATGTGAATTATGCTCTTATTTGAATAGAGAAATAAAAGTCTAGAACAGAATATATTAGAAAAAGTAGTATATAAAGCATTGGTATGGGTTTGATAGGTGGAGGCAGGTTAGCTATATCTGACTCTGAAGGAGGAAGCTGAGATCAGATAGTTTCAAGGAAAGCAAGCTTTATTTTATCTTGTATTGACTTGAACATATTTCATAAAATTAATGTAATAGGTATGATGAAGGAAACAAAGTACAAAATTAGATGTTATTGAACTAAATTCATCCAGAAAAAAAAAGCAAAACAAAAGTATAGGCTAAATAAAAAAAAATGAAACCAAAGGGCTTCCTCATACAAGGAACACACTTAAATCACAGACACATGTTTATGGTACTTGCATACTATTTATTTATTTTTTTGCTGTGTGCAAAAGGCAGGAATTGTAAAGGAAAATAGAAATTAGGAGTGACAGGTAAGGAAATTGCATTATTTAAAGACACCACAGTTAATAATGTATTTTAAATATCAAGAACATATGCTCTATAAAATGACAAAGCAAACAATTCTCAAGAGAAAATAAAATATAAAAATATCTAGGTGGTAAATAATAATTTTAGATCAAATTCCAGTTTCAGAATTGGGTAAAAACACAGAATTATGAAAAAAGAAAGTTCCACATGGAAGATATTGAAAGCAATTCTAGATTATTCTACATTATTGGTAATCACTGAATGTATACTTCTGAGAATATACTTACATTTCAGAATCAAATGACACATTTAAAAATATTTATCACTTGCCAGAAGTTAAAGAACTCATAAATCAATAGAGTAAAGAATATTAATACAACTATTTGAATGGAAATATGAAAAGAAGATACAGATCTAAATAGCCTGAATAATGTACCAAAAAGAATATATAATAATAATTAACAAAAATATTAGAAATTGAGATTAATGTATTATGTAGAATGGATGGTGCATTTGGAATCTAGAGATGTATTTAATGAATATGGGGTTCAGCCTTATTATGTGTAAAATGAAATATTTAGAACAGATATCCTCTAAGGTTCCTCTGAGGTCTTAGCCAATTGTTCTCTGGTTCAGAATAATTTTATGAAAGAAAATTATAATTTAAAATAGTGAAAATTATGGTATATAGCTAAAGTAATGCTTAAAATAAATATTTTGTTTCTGAATATATGATTTAAAAATAAAAAAAATAAAAATCTATTTGAAATTCCTGTAATTGAAGATTTTCAGTGTCAATTCATCATGTAGTACCAAAGCTTAGTAAGGAGAGAAAGTAAAACTAAAAGTAATGAGCAGAAATTGTAGTACCCAGATTTAGGCTTCATGTCAGGAAAATCATACCAATGGTTATAGCTATCCAAAAGTAGGATATCCTTTCTCAGGAATTAGTGGGTCCCTATGCACTGAAGGTCTTTAAGTTTTGAGGCAGCTAAGTAAAACATTAGATAGGCATGTGGGAAAACCAACATGGTCTGTGATTTGAACATGCTGAAATACTCCAGTGTGTCTAGCCATCTGTCTAGAATTATATTTTCTTTACTTCATATAGAAGGATATAGAAACATTAAAATTCAATGTTGTAGCTTAGAGAACTTATTTTAAAATAAAGACCTTCGAGTATGTAACCCACAGTTCAGCAATACCTTTTAATTTTTTTAGGGGAGGAAAGGATGTATATATAATTTTTGTAGTGACAAAGAAGTGGAAAATAAGAAGGTGTCCACCAATTCAGGAAAAGCTGAACAAATTATGATATATTAAAATAATGAAATAATTTCAAACTGTGAGGAATGATTGTAGGAATGGTTTTTGTGAAACTAGACTTGAAATGAAATGTGAAAAACTAGAAAAAAACTGTATATAATAACATCTAGTGGGAACAATTTTAAATAATAGAGGTGATAATGGGCATCTTTAATTTGAAAGACATGACCACTGATCAATATGACAGAATATGATTCCAGAGTATTGATGATAGAAAATGTTACCCAGGAAGGGGGTAGATTAAATATGTAAAATGAGACGAACATTTATAGACATACCAAATAAATTTATTTTGTTGTACCATTCACTGTTTTCCTTTTTTTTTTTTAGTTTATTTATTTAGAATGTTTTTCCATGGTTACATGATTCATGATTTTCTCCACCCTTCTTCCCTCCCCTCTCCCAAAGCTGACAAGAAATTTCATTGGGTTATACATATATCATTGTTCCAAACCTATTTCCATTTTATTTATTTTTGCAATAGAGTAATCTTAACTCCAAAACCCCAATCATATCTCCATTGAACCATATGATTGATCATATGTTTTTCTTCTGTGTTTCTGCTCCCACAGTTCTTTCTCTGGATGTAGATAGCATTCTTTCACATAAGTCACTCAGTGTTGTCCTGGTTCGTTTCATTGCTGTTAGTAGAAAATTCTGTTATATTCCATTGTGCCATAATGTTTCAGTTTCTGTATACAGTGTTCTTCTGGTTCTGCTTATTTCATTCAGCATCAATTCCTGGAGGTTGTTCCAGTTGACATGGAACTCCTCCAGTTGAGCATTCCTTTTAGCATAATGGTATTTCATCACCATCAGATACCACAATTTGTTCAGCCATTCTCCAATTGATGGACACCACCTCATTTTCCAATCTTTTGCTACCACAAAGAGCAAAGCTATAAATATTTTCATACAAGTCTTTTTCCTTATTATCTCTTTGGGGTACAAACCCAGCAGTGGTATGTCTGGATCAAAGGGCAGACAGTCTTTTAAAGCCCTTTGGGCATAATTCCTAATTGCCCTCCAGGATGGTTACACCAATTCATAACTCCACCAGCAATGCATTAATGTACCAATTTTGCCACATCCCCTCCAACATTCATCACTTTCCTTTGCTGTGATATTGGCCAGTCTGCTAGGTGTGAGGTAGTGCTTTAGAGTTGTTTTTATTTGCATTTCTCCAATAAGGACGGATTTAGAACACTTTTTCATATGGTTATTGATAGTTTTGATTTCTTCATCTAAAAATGGCCTATTCATATCACTTGACCATTTGTTGATTGGGGGAATGACTTGATTTTTTATAAATTTGACAGAATTCCTTATATATTTGGGAAACTAAGCCTTTTCAGAGAGTTTTGTTATAAATTCTCTCCCAGTTTGCAGCTTTGCTTCTAGTATTGGTTGCATTGACTTTGTTTGTACAAATCCTTTTTATTTTTGATGAAATAAGAATAATTCATTTTACATCTTTTAATGTTCTCTATATATTGGTTTGTCTTAAATTCTTTCTTTTCCCATAGATCTGACATACTATTTTCTATTCACCTAATTTATTTAAGATTTCATTCTTTATATTTAAGTAATTTACCTATTTTGATTTTCATTTTGGTATAGAATGTAAGATATTGATCTAAGCCTATACCCCCATTCACAGTTTTCACAAGATTTTTCAAAATGTAGCTATTTTTCCTTTTTTTTAAAACCTGTGAGCTTAGAGAAAGAAAAGTACTTGATAACTGAAAAATAAATAAATGCATGCCAGAGTTTATGACCAAAGAAGAGACAGAGTAGATCATGGGAAGTAAATGAATATTTTTCATTATATAAGATTATAAAGATTTTCACAAACAAAACGAATGCAGTCAGAATGAGAAAGAAAATAGGAACTGAGGGGTGGATTATAGTAGGTTTCTTTGATAAAGGTCTCATTTTTTTTCAAAATGTAGGGAACTGTGCTAAATACATAAAAATAATAACCATTCTTTAATTAATACATGGTAAAATGGTATGAATAGTCAGTTTTCAGAAGAAATCAAAACTATGAATAGTTATATCAAAAATACTTTAAATCACTATTACTAAGAGAAATGTTAATTAAAACAACTCTGGTATGCCACTTCACATCTATCAGATTGACTAACATGACAGAAAAGGAAAATAGTAAATGTTGGAGGGGATGTAGAAAAATGGGGACATTAATGTACAATTGGTAGAGTTGTGAACTGGTCTAATCATTCTGGAAAACAATATGCAACTATGCCCCAAGGAATATTAAACTCTGCTTACTCTTTGACTCAGCAATAACACTACAAAGACTGTGACAGAGGCTGGCACATAAGAAAAGTGCTAGACTGAAGAGTATGTGGAACTGATCACCTTGACAGGGGGTGGAGCCCCAGGGGTTTGGAATTTGGAGGAGGAGAAGGCTGGCTGATAGAGGAGTTGGTCTCTCAATAAGGAGAGGCTGATGAGAGAAGGCGAATTAAGACTTTCTCCTGAGGGTTACCCACTTTTTCCTGTCTGTGACTGGAAATCTTCCCCCCCCCCGCCCATTATTTCCCAATGGGGGGGGGGGAAACTATTGAAGAGGAAACCTGAGAAATACACTTTAAATCTCTGTCTGACTTTACTTCAGTTCCTGTTTCCCTGAGTCTGAACTGTGGCTAATGGGCCAAACCCAGGGCGAGCCAAAATCTGACTTTCTCTTAGGAGGCTCAGGCTGCCAAGGCCTGTGTTCCCCCCAAATTCGAGGAGGGAGGGAAAGTGTTTTAGATAAAGGCAGGGACCCCCTTTTCCCACCTTCCTTTCCCATTCTTTCCCTGATAGTTATTAATTTGTATTACCCCAATTGAGTTGACATTAAAATAGTTATCTTTTCCCCAAGCTGAATGTGAGTGAACAGATCAAGTGGATACCCTTTGGTCTAGAGTCGTGGAGGTGGGGGACAAGAGGCACAAGACCGAATCTAGGAAAGCAGCCTTAGCTAAAGAGGGAAGGCAGAAGGGGAAAATTTTCAAGCCTCCCCTCCTCTCTCTGAGCCAACCTTAAATATCAGCTGACTCCCCTGAACCCAGCTTTGAGAAGGGAAAGTCTCCATTCTTTCCCCTCTCTAGACTGAAAGTCTTAACCCCTCTCGTACAAATAAACAACCCCTCAAATACAAGACTGTACCTCAAAGAGATTAAAGTAAAGGGAAAAGGACCTATTTATGCAAAAGCACTTTTGCCAGCTTTTTTATAGTTGCAAAGATATGGAAATTGGGGAACAATACTATTGTGCCATAAAAAAATGACAAATAGGATTGTTTCAGAAAAATCTCAGAAGATCAATATGAACTGATGCAAAGTGAAGTGAAAAGAACTATATTATCGTACACAGTAATGGCAATATTGTAAGAATGATTAATTGTGCAAGTATTAGCTACTGATCAAGACAAGGATTCAAGGTACTTCTAAAGAACCCATGTTGAAAAATGCTATCCACCTCCAGAGAAAGAACAGATAAACTTTGATTGAAAGGTACATTTTTTAAACTTTCTGTGTGTGTGTGTGTGTGTGTGTGTGTGTGTGTGTGTGTGTGTATGTGTGTGTTGTTTTGCAACATGGCTAATGTATAAATTTCTTATCATGACTTCAAATAAATAAAGAAAATACACTTATAATAACCAGTTGTATAAACATCTCCTAATGTTTCTTCCTTTAATTTTCTTCCCTCCTATTTTTAGCTGTGTCTATCAGTATTTTCCAGATGTACTGTGCTTAACACTTCTCACATCATCCTAAAAAAATCTTTGACAAAGACACGTAAATGAAACATTTTATTAGTTTTCAAATGAACTAACTGATGTTTTTGTCATTATTGTTTAAATTATTATGTCCTGTTCTGCCCTCTAGGCTAAGACCTTTAATACTGAGCTTGAACTCTGAATGAATTTTTTATATTTAAGCTATAAAATTAAAAAAAAAAACAAGGGTCATTATGAAAACATTGCTTTGACCTCTGCACCTGCTAGCTTACCTGCTACTTTGACACATACAAAATACATAGTCTATGATTGGAGAGGAAGGGAGGCAGGAAATGTGGGTGGAGCAGAAATCAGTTGATGTGCTTTTATCTTCTGAAAAGTGCCTGGGGTTGTCTCTATAATTACTGCCACTAAAACAACAATATTTTGATCTTCAGAGTCATCCGGACTTAGGTACATTTTTTTTGTACATTTTGTATCTTGTCCTCGGTGACCCTCTTTATTGCTGCCAGAATGTGAGGCTGTTCATTAAATAGTCCCTGACTGCTCAGAGAAAAAATGATTTACAGCATTAGAAGGTACAGGAGTTCCTCAGCTCAGCCAATTGCAAAAATGGTTTCCTTTAATCTTCATTTACAGGAAGCGCTCTCTCTCCAGTTCTGGCTCATGTGTATGGCATGCTGCCTAGTGCAGAGGTGGTGGTGGGGCCTTTGGGAAGAAGGAATGCTAAGCTGGCTCTATAGATTCTTAGAGCAGATGTCAATTGGGAAGGTATTTAGAAAGCAGTATTAGGCAGCTGTGATGCTGAGAGTTCAGTGAGCACAGATTTTGTTGTGCACAGCTAAGGAGGTGTGTGTGTATGTCTGATCCCATGAAAAGGGAAAATTTAAAACAAAGAAAACTTTAAAAAGAGCTTGTCTTCCTTATAAAGTAATTACTGTAGTTCATGACATGATTATTTGAAAGTTGCAATAAATCCCCAGAGGATGCACAAGAGAGATTTGGTGTTTTGACCTCAATATTAGTCTCATAGACTGTGAGAAGTGAAAGGAATCTTAGTTGTCATCTTGCCTGACTGGGTCTTCTGTCTCTGTCTCTCACTTACAGATGAGTAAGCAGAAGCCCATAAAAGAAAAAAGACATTAAATAATTTCTAAATAATAATATAGCTATGAGTGGCAATCTTATCCTTGAACTCAGGAGTTCTGACTTCAAGGACATTGGGTTCAATATCATGCCATATTGTCTTTAATCTAAAAACAGTTAACTTATAATTAATAATCTACATTGTGTGTGTCATCATGGAACACATATTCTTTTAAAAATTAATTTTATTATCCTAAATTTTAAATGAATAATCAATATTGCTGATCAACATCCATAGATCAAGTAAATATTAACCAGAGAAAATGAAACTTTGACCAGTGAAGACCCTTAGTCAAATCCATAAGGTTAGTTGAAAATTGTATTTGTATTACTCTATCCTTAGTTTCTGTACCTTCCTTTTTGTCCTTGTAACTTCCTTGACCAAAATCCTTCCTTTTCTCACCTCACTGACTTCCAGGCACCTCTTATCTATGCCTGTTATCTACTACCTTTTTATTATCTCTTGGTTCACAGTTCTTCATTGAGGGGATTTATCCAGGTCAACTTTCTCTAGGTTCTATAATTTAGTTTTATTATCTTCTCTCCCCCATCCTCACCTCATTCTCCAATCCAAACTTCAGTTTTCTAAGTATCTGGATTCCCTGCTTCCATATAGTTAGGCAGAATAGATACTTTATGAATTGTTTCCCAAGGAAGGGCTAGTGATTGATAATGTGTTCACTCTTCCAAGGTTTTGTTTGGTTTTTGTTTTTGTTTTTTAAAAAAGGGTACCTGGAGAAGCCCATTCTTTAACCCCAAAAGAACAAATCCCTAATTCATGGAATTTCAGACAATGGTCCAAGTGAGGGAAGAGAGAAAACTTTAGGCAGAAAAACCTCCCTGGCATCTCTCAAATCATTCTCTGCAGACAGCTCCTTATAATATCTATCAATTCACTTCCTGTTGGGGTCACTGGAGGTAGCCAATTAGTAATAGAGAATATATCATCTTTATTCTTTCCACAAACTGAATAATTTTAAGAAATAATAAAAAATTTAAATGATTGCTATTCAAAATCCAGTTGTGAGCTCTGAGTGGCATGTATCACATCACACCTATCTGAACTATGAGTTTATTTAGAGAATGAATGTTCTATTTTATTTTATCTATAGCCAAGCTCACAAAATATAAAAAAAATAGAAAAAAGGAGAAATCTGCAGTTTGTTATTTTTCATCTTTGGGTATTAGGGTTCTTTGAACAATATCAGAATCTACTGGTATTCATCAGGTTCTATATCCATATAAGATTTTATTTAAAAAGTACAAAAGGATGGTCAAACATTCAACACATGTATTCACTGATGTAAAAAAAGTAGTGGTTGTCCAATGACTCCATATACATGAAAATGCTTTGTATATAGAAAAAGCAGTACAAAAATAAGGTATTATTAATCCCGTTCCCCCACCAATCTTTTGTTTTTCTCCACAGTGAAGTCAATTATTTATGTCCCCTAGATAGTCTTTTCTAATGGAAAGTCTACTGATCTTGAATAGAAAAGAGCAGAAGTAGGACACTGCCTATTATAGTTACAGTATAACCTTAGGCAAGTCTCTCTGTTCCTCAATATTCTCATCTGAGTGATGGGGTTGGCTTAGGCAATATTTGTGCTACCTGCCTCTTTGGGTCATTGGGATAAAACATTGTAAAAGAGGTGCTATGTGGATGTGAGTGATTTTCATCCCATTTGTGTAAATAAGCAGAACAATAGTTCATGGCAATAGAAATTGAAGGAAATTCTTGTATGAATTTTAAAACCAAGACAAATTTAAAAATTTGAGTTCACTAACTTTGCGTTTATATTTCTTTCTCCCCATGCTTATCATGCATCCTGTACATACATACATACATACACACATGGGCATATACTCACACACCAACACATGCTAGGTACAGTCAATTGGTAGGGAAATAATGAGAAAACTGATAGAAATATTCCACTGTCTCAGTAAGGAAAGGGAACAAGAATTTATTAAGTGCCTAAGGTGTTCTAGACTATGTGCTTAGAACTTGACTAATAATTTCGCATCTGATCTTCACAACCCCATGGGATAGGTTATATTATTAGTCCTATTTTACAGAGGAGAAAACTGAGGCAAACATAAATTAAGTGAATTGTCCACTTTCTGGACCTGAATTCAGATTTTTCCATTGAGGAAACTAGTTGGATAGCCCTAGCAATGAATGCCTTTGACAATTCTTTGAGTCTTTCTTGTTGCTCTCCTTGGTTGGGACTGTGTAACAGCAACATCAAATTTCAGGTGGTAGCCATAATGCTTAGGAGAGTGCTATATGTGCAGTGGACGCTCAAGTAATGCTTATTGAATGAAAGAATTCTCTGATACAATAGATATACCCTCAGTTTTGCTAATTATTGGTCACATTCTTTCATTTTTAATTTGAACCATAGAGATTTTATGCACTTCTTTTCTTAGAAACTCTTTTTTTGCTCCCTTAAATGTTGTTGCATTTCTGATTTAATCCTACATTGGATTCAGTGCTTGAAATAAACTCTAATTTGGAAGCTTTAGCATAGCCCATAGAGCATGGCCTCTGGAGGCAGAAGAATTGGATTTACTTTCCACCTCAGATGCTCACTGCCTTGGTTACCTTGGGCTAGTCACTTAAACTTTCTTGGTCTCACTTTTGTTATCTACAAAATGAGGATTGAATCTACAAAATTGAAGTAGATGACTCTGAAGTCTCTTTTACCTCTACACTTATGATTTTACTTACCCTCATAATTTAATTCTGATGGTCCTTAACTCATTTCTTTTGTTTATAACAAGGTCAGTTCTTTTCACTTTCTGAGAGAGAGATTGAATGGGATCTTAAAAATGCAGAGTAACTAAACAACTTTTCTCCCTCTCCCTTTGGGCAAACATTTCCTTTCATGAAATTTCAGGTCTTTTTAAACTTTTCTGAGAGGACTATGTAGACAAGCTGGGTGGATTTCCTTTGCCACTTAAAAGTATAAGAAAAAATCTTTGGGAAAAGAATCAAGTATTATATTATGCAGAAACCTGATACTGAAAAGGTTAGTGTAAAACTGTTAGTACTTTGGGAAAAGGGGATGTGACACTTAAAATTATTAGCCTGAAACCCAATTTCATCATCCTAAAAAGATACTCAATGATGGTACAAGATATTCAATTCTAAAAAAATGTAGAAATATGTTTTGCGTAATAATACATGTATAACCAAGATCAAATGGCTTACCATCTCTGGGAAGGAGGAAGGAAAGGAAAGAGGGAGATAATTTGGGTCATAGAACTTCAGAAAACATGGAAAATTGTCATTACATTTAATTGGTAAAATAAAATATATTTACATAGAAAAAAATATATTCAATTCCTTAGGTACTCTTTTCTTTGTTGAGAACACATTTGTCCAGGTTCTCTCTTTTCCAACTTTTGAGTTAAAATTCATATCTCTCTTTGAGTTGGCATGGCAAGGTGTTTGGCATGTTAGACTTGAAGTCAGAATGAATTCAAATCTTTCCTCAGGTACTTATTAGCTCTGTGATCATGAGTAAGTTACTAAATCTCTCTGAGCTTCCATTTTATCATTTGCAAAATGGAATTAACAATTATATCCACTTTTCAGAGTTATTGTGAGGCTCTGCTAAGTCAATTGATCCAAAGATCTTCAAACCTATAAGTGTTGTAGAAATGAGGTAGTATCATATCATGGCACCTTAAGCCTCACTTAGTTTGTGTATTGTTACTGAATATTTTTGTGGTTGTCGTTTAGTCACTTAACTTGTGTCCCACATTTTGTGACCTCATTTGGGATTTTCTTGGCAAAGACACTGAAGTGACTTGCCATTTCCTACTCCAGGTCATTTTATACATGGGGAAACTGAGGCAAATAAGTTTACCTGACTTTCCCAGGATCATCCGGCTAATAGGTGCCTAAGGCTGAATTTTAACTAAGGAAACTATCTTCCTGATTCCAGGCCTGGCACTATATCCATTGTGCTACCTAGTTGTACCACTGAACATTTTGGTAATATACAAATATTTTGGCAAGGTAGGCAGGGGTCACATTGTAAAGGGGTTTAGGTTCCAGACAGTGGTAGGAGGGCTTTTGGAAGTCATAAGTAATAATAGTTGACATTTAACACAGTATTATAAGGTTTGTAAACTGTTTTCTATATATTTTATCTTCATATTTGACAGATAAGGTCACAGATTCAGAGAAGTGGTGATTGTCTATTAGTATACAGCTTCCAGGGGTTGAAGGCAGGATTTGAATCCAGATCCTCCCCAGACTCCTGGTATAGCTATCTTTCCACTATACTGCTTAATGATACCTAGCTAAAACCAATGGTATTTTTTTACTTTCTATGACCTTGGTTTGCAAATCAAGTCCATTCTTTCTGGCATTGACAGTATTTTGGGAACCGAGCAAAAGCTCTCTACTCTTTAATACTTTAAATGCAGTAAGGTTATACAACAGTTGCCATTCTGTTTGTATGTCTTTGTGACCTTTCAAGGTCATTTATTCTTGGCTCAAATGAAAGAGTATACAAAGGGAAGAAGGTAGAAAGAAATCTGTATCCATAGATAAAAATGTGTTGCAAAAGTATACCTCTATAGATTAAAATAAATACTCTGGAGAAGAAATCAAACAGTGTAATAGGCTTTAAGAAAAAATTTGCTTTTTCATTTTTGTGAAACAAATTAGGAAGCAGAAAAGAATTCATTTTTGAAAGAATAGGAGAGTAAAGCCTCATTAAAATTCTGATTAGTACACCTGTTCTATGGAAGCTGCCAATCTTTCTTACAAAAAAAAAAAATCCACAACCAAGTAGGGCTCAATCCTTTGAATCTGTTTGAAAAAAAAAAGCAAAAGGATGTCAGGGCCAGGCATTATTGCTAGTTTAGACAGTCTTGTACCAGTTGTCAGAGTCATATCTCAAAAAAGTTTAACAAATAGATGTCATCTAAGCTCAGAATTCTAGGAAATTGAGGAGTGGGTACATTGGGAAAACAATGTGAGCCAAAATCCAGTGATGGGGACTTCTTATATAAAATATGTTCCATTCAAATTCTCTCATTTTTAACTTAGTGATTATGAAGAGAATAATGGAAGGTTTATTAGTTGTTCAGACATTTGAGGGAACTCAGTCAGTCATACTTTATTTTCTTAGAACACTTTAAAAGTGTTCATTTAAAAGGAAATACTTTAAAAAGAGCCATTAATATATTTTCATGTTTTATTTTTCTTGATGCTTTCAAGATGTAAGAAAAGAATAAATACTTGTCCACTTTAAGAAATTAAGTACTAATTTTTTTTTCATCCTAAATGGAAATACCCTCAGTAAGGCAGGGGATAGATACAATTAGAAGGAGCTAGAGCTAAATTGCTTGTTACTTTTTTAAAAAAGCAGTTCATAATAGATATCTAGAAAGAACTCTGCCTGGAAAAAGCCCAGAAATCAGAAGATTAGCTGGGCAGCCTTCTTGCTCCCATCTCCTAGTGTAACCTCAGAGATGGAAGACATGATGTCCCAGGATCAGTCTTTCAAGACTTCCTGGAGTAGGTTGGAGTCTCTCCAGCAATACAATGATCCAGAACAGTTTTCTGAGGGACTTATAAAAAAGAATGGTATCCACCCGCAGAGAAAGAACTGTTGGAGTACAAATGCAGATGGAGGGATATGATTTATCACTTGTTTATTTGGGTATATGTTTGGGGGCTTTGATTTTATTAATTTACAAAAATGAATAATATTGAAACATTTTGCATGATAAGACATGTATAACTCAGATGGAATTGCTTGCCAGCTCCAGGAGAGGGGAGGGACGAAGGAAGGGAGACAATTTGGATTGCATAACTTCAGAAAACTTAAGAACATTTTTTATTAAAATAAAAAAAAAGAAAGAAGAAAAATGATGTATGCTTTTTATATCACTTCTTGCACTTGGGAATATACTAAGTGGGACTATAGCCCACTTATTCTCATAATGTATATCTCCATTGGCTTTTTGGTCACCTCAAACTCTTATTCTTTGGAAATTATAGTTTTTAAGATTGGAACAATATAGCATCACTAGGAAAACATGGTATAGGGTGAACTTTTCTACCAAAGAAGTAGCTTGTGTTCATTAAACCTATGGTACAATTTCCTAAATGCAAAATTCAGTCCATTGTCTTCTTGTTATTTGATTTTGGACTTAACTTATTGTCCATATTGTGACAAGGAAATCACTTTTTTTTTTCCTAACCCCATTGGGAAATTTCCAACATTCATAAGTCTAAGAAATTTTAAGGTTTACAATATAAAGCAGGGGTACCCAAACATTTTACACAGGGGGCCACTTCACTATCCCTCAGACCATTGGAGGGCTGGACTATGAAAAAAGACAAAAACAGAAACAAAAACAAAACTATGAACCAATCTGTATACTGCTGTCTGGGATAGTGGAAGCTGCAGTGCTGGCTGTGATGGGCCTGTTACACCTTCCACAGGCCTATCACTGCTACCACTATACCGGGAAGCAGTATACACAGTGTAGAATCCCTTCCCCCAGATCACTGCTCACCATGTTTTCGTCTTCCATTGTTCAGCCCCATAATCCTTTGCGCAGTGCCTCGTACTCATTCAGTTACTCTCAGAACAAGTTGCCATGCAAAGGATTAATTATGTCACCGGAAGTTGCACTGTACGTGAGCAATGCCACGCTTTGTTGTGCCGCCACATACAATGCTCTTCTCACTGACCACCAATGAAAGAGGTGCCCATTCTGAAAGTGTGTGGGGGCCAGATAAATGGCTTCAGGGAGCCCCATGTGGCCTGCTGGCCATAGTTTGGGGACTTCTGATATAAAGTATAATATTTCAGTTATATCAGCTCTCTAGCCCCCACCTCAAACCTGGCACTTAGCATTCCACTGGGCACCTTAAGCTTCTGATTAGTGAGAGCTCACTATATATAGAAAAACTAGGTGCTGAGTTTTCCACCTTTTGCTTTAAGAATAGCAATCAAAACAACACTGCTATTCCTGGAAAGATAATGTTAATATTTTCTCCTATGACTACACTCAATATGATTGTGATTTCTCTGACCAAAAAATCCTTTGATGGCCATCCCTTCCTTTTATCTAGTTTCCTCCATTAAAATGTAGGTTTCTTGAAGGAAGAATTGGATTTGATTTTTTATATTTTTGTATTTTCAGTACTTATTAAAGTGCTTGGTATATACTAAGTTAGTAATAAATGCTTAAAAATTAGTTAATCCATGATATATGAATTAAGTGGGTCAGTATTCTAACTACCTATCATAATTTGGATAATAGTTGGCAACTATTTTTTTTCCTTTATGGATTGTTAAGCTTATATCTTTTGAATAATCTTAGCTCTCACGGGAGTGTTTTGGACTTCGAAGCAATTAACAAACACACTGTCATCTGTAAACAACAATGTATTGATGACCTTACCATATTATGGGAATGGATCTTTTGTTTGTTTGAACCTTATGCGGGACATTTTTATGATAATGCAATTCCCTGCATAAGCTATAATTTTCTCTTTTTTATTCATTTGAAGATTAAGGTAATCAACAGCCATAAACACAGTCCAGTATTTCATATTCTAAAGGTAATCATTTGTACACAATTATTTGTAGAACCTTTCCTGTATCTCATTTTTCTTTTTTCGTTAAGGATTACAAATATATGTGAGATCATTCCTGTTGGTAATTTTATAAAGATAAAGACAATAGGAATAAATTGTTTTTATACCAATGTTCTCTGAATGTTTTTTTTTTTTGAGTAGTGATGTTGTCCTGATTTTTTTTTAGCATGCTCCCCTCCTGAGAAACTTTGTAAAACAATTCCTTAATGATTCAAGATTATGTCAGTAAATGAACAGATTTCCTTAGTGAGCTTTTGATCTTGGTCTGTCACTTTCTCTTTGGAACATCTCTGAATATGCTCTCTTCTCTCCTCTGACACTGCCACTCAGATTACCTCACACAAGGACTATTACAATAACCTGCTGGTTGGTCTTTTTGTCTCTAGCCTCTCCACATTCCAAACCACCCTTTATTCAGCCACTAAAATGATTTTCCTAAAACAAAGATACGATCCTGCCCTCCCTGTTCCATCATTCAATGAACTCTAGTGGGCCAATTATTGCCTTTGAGGTCATATTTGAACATTGTAACATCTATAACCTAGTCCTTATAACCATATATAGACTATCCAACCCCTATCTTTCTAGTCTTCTTATACCATACTCTCTGCCATGCATTCTGATTGAGTGACACTAGCCTCCTGTCTATTCTACAAAAAAAGACACTATCTCTTATGAATTCAGCCTTTATTTCAGGCTCTCCCATATGCCTGGAATTCTTTCTTTCCTCAACTCTACCTAATGACTTCTTTGGCTTCCTTTAAGACTCAGCTAAGATCCTCTCTGTTTTTCACTGGACACAACCAATACCTCTTAATTCTAGTTTCTTCTTTCTTTTAATTATCCTATTTTGCATGTGTGTGCATGCATGTGTACATGTGTGTATGTGTGTGTGGATTGCTTTGTATATATTTTTGCCTGTTGTAGCCTTTTTTTAGGCAATGGTGGTTAAGTGACTTGCCCAGGGTCACACAGCTGTGAAGTGACTGAGGTCAGATTTGAACCCAGGACCTCCCATCTCTAGGCCTGGCTTTCAATCCACTGAGCTACCCACCTGCCCCCTGTTGTAAACTTTTAAGGACAGGAACTGTCTTTTGGTGCTTTTTGTATGCCCATTAACACAGTGCTTGGCATATAACAAGAGCTTAATACACAATGGATTGATTTTTTCTATTAAAATGACCATCTTTGCTTTCTTAAGTTTTCGGGTACAAATGATTCTTATTTCAGTGATGAAAAAAATCACAACAGAAATGTTTAAAAATCTTTTCCATTGGCTATTGTTTTGTTTTATATCTGCCAACTGTATTTATATATGCCATTGGGATAATTATGTTTTTATATCAAAACTTGCTTTTTATATATAGTTTTTCACATCCATTGCATAGTAATATATTTTAAATGGAAAATAATGTATTTAAGTATAGCTATAATATTGGGGTAAGAATAAACTATTTGCTGAAATTATTGTGAAAGTTGAACAGAGGTATAGAACAATGGCTATACAATTAGACCTTCATTCCCTTTCTTTTTGCTCTATGTATTCATTTCCAGGTTCTAAGCTATGAGCTTAAGCTCACAGTATTAGGAAGGGCAAGTGATAAATTTCCTTTATGATTTTCTACCAATCCATGATTTCATATTCTTTATGGTTATATTTAAAAAGCTAAGTTCTTAAATGAGATTCTTATGACCTCAAGTCAAGCTCCCTCTTTTATCCTTATATCTATTATTTGTGTTTATGTTGTCAAAATTTTCAATTTTAGACCTTTCTGCTTGTCTTGAGCTGACTTTCCCTGTAAAGTTTAAGCTATTACATTCTGCTTTTTATTATAGAGAACTTCAAAAGACATCTAGATACTTGAAATCCCCCATCATTACTGCAACATGTGTCTGGGCTTTTTGCATGATCTATTTCTCATAGGCATTATCTGTTATTTTTTCTGTCCAAGTAACCTGTAGTTTATTCTCTAGATATAATGCCAAATTTGTTCCTTCTTTCATTGATCTCCCAAATGTCCTCAATTATGATTTACTCTTCAAGTTCATGGCTTTCCTCACATTATTTTTCAGGTGGTCAAAAATAGCATCCTCATTTTAACTGAAAATAGAAGTTATCTCTAACAGCATAGCTTTAATTCAAATATTTTCCTTTTCAGTGCTTGCTCTCAACTGGTTCCACATATTGGGTTCAGAGTCAAGTGAGCTTAGAAGGTGATAAATTATTTCGTTTTTGCCTTCCTCTACTTATTCTGATACATATTTTAGACATGTATGCTTAAATAAATTACAGCATCAGAAAAAAAAACAAACTCAGCCCTGAAATAAGCAAAGCATTTTATTAGTATTATATATCTTAATTCTTAAAGTAGTGTTTGACCTTTTTTCAGAAATGTAAGGTAGAAATTAAACGTTTAGATGAAAACATAAGAGAAAAAGATAATGGGTTTTTCCAAACAATGAACAGGTTTTAAGATAAAGCAATATTATTTTCAGTTTGGACTTCATAGTCATTAATTCTGAAGTGTCTATTGAACTTAACTGGTGGACTTATTATGCTTTGCTTTGACTCCAGCTAAGTGTCTGTGAATCAAATATTTGGATTTGGGAAGAAAAGCTTCTATCGCTCTTGAAGCTCAAAAGCATCACTGTGGAAAAAAATGGGGAAAGAAATCGTGTTCCTTTTAGACACATACTTGCTGAGGTATATTGCTTTATTTCCCAAATCAAATTAGGCCAATAGAAGGCTGTTTTCTCCTTGTCAAGGTGAAGTGGAATTAAAGAAGCAATTATTCAGATAATCCAGGTCAACACTTCCACCTGGTGACCAAAATAAACATGTTTTATGCTCTGAATTAACTGAATAATTGATACCACTTCACCTAGTACATTAATAACAAACAGGGCTACCACCAGGACTGTTAGAAGGGCATATTTGCCTCAACTACTATGTTTTATTTGGTATTTTAATAGTTTTTAACTAATTTGGGGTAACTAACTAAATTGGGGTAAACAAATTTACCCTAATTTGGACCTGTTAGATGAGTGGGACACTGACACTTATTAAGCACCTACTAAGCACATTGCTAAGAGATTTAGTCTCTTTTGAGACTAAATTTGAGACTCATTTGAGACTCACAACAATCCTGGGAGGTTGGTGCTATATTATCCCCATTTTATAGTTAAAGAAACTGAGTGAGACAGGTTTAAGTGACTTACAAAGGGTCATACAGTTAGAAAGTGTCTTACGCCATATTGGTATTAAGATCTTCCCAAGTCCAAGCCCAGCACTCTAACCACTGTGCTACCTTAGCTGAATGGTATAGTGGAGAAAGGGCTAGTTTCAGACTCACAAAGTCTTCCAATTCTTGACTCCAATATATAATGTTTGTATAACCTCTCTGTAGGTCAGTCAGATAGGAAGAACAGATGCTAGTTTACACTGGTG
The DNA here is from genome assembly GCF_027887165.1 of Monodelphis domestica. NCBI lineage: Eukaryota > Metazoa > Chordata > Mammalia > Didelphimorphia > Didelphidae > Monodelphis > Monodelphis domestica. The sequence goes on from NC_077229.1 coordinate 185,059,591, forward strand.
GGAGGGAATCATTGTTGAGAATTCATTATCCCAACGAAATCCCAGATCTTGATTCCATCCTTTACTGACCATCAGGGGCATGGATAATAAATTAGCTGCTTTGCTTGCTAAGAAAATACTTTGTTTATATGACATTCTGGTGATTTGGGTTGGATTTTTCCTTTTGGTTTCCTTGCACTTGTGCTTTCATCAGTAGTGGTGGTGGGGTAATTCTGTTGTAATAAACACCCTCCAGTAATGCATATTAGCAACTAATTTATGATTTATAGTCTTCAAAAGTTGAGAAGGGCATGAAAAGGCCATGTGAGTATGTGGCTGGCACATGGTCACATAGTATGGTTCGGAGGTAGGATATGAATCGTCTTATTGACATTCCTCCCCCTCATTTCTCTGTCCAAAATGCCAGAATGCTTCTGACTTGGAAAACAAAAAAGAAAAAAAAATGACAATCGTTATTTTTTCAGGCTCATGGAATAGATACCAAGTATCTGTCCCAATTCAGATTTTGCATGTCTATGTTGCAAGGATGATATAATAGGATTCTACCACGGTGATTCAGAATTCTAGTTCTGTTCAAACTTTTAAGTATGCTTCATTTTTAGTTAGATGAATCAATTTACATTTATGTTTTTGTCCCAAGACCCGCTAGTTCACATGATTCATTGGATTTGTTGCTTTAGTTGTTTATATCTCAATTACTTTGGGTGTGATAATTTTAGGTTATTGATGCATCATGTAAAATGTAGTTTGAAGGGAGGATTGTAGCAAGGTCAAAGATAATTACTGTGACTGAAACAGTTGTTTCTGAATAAGCACTGAGACAGGAAAAAGTCTACATGGACCTAATTATGGTATATTAAGGGGATAATAGTTGCACTTTGTCATTGTGCTGTTCTTTTCTCTGTGCTTGCAGAAAATACCTATGGTGGAATGGTGTGATTGTTACCAGTGGGTTGGATAGCAGACCTTTTGCCTTCTTGAAGGAGACGTTGAAAAGATCTCTTTGAATAGTGAAATTTATGAGCACATTGTACTGCTCCTTGTTGATAAAAGAGAAGGAGAGGGTTATGTGTGTCTATGGGGTGGGCTAGACAGTAGAAAAGCAAATATCTTTTTCATTGTTTTTCTTTTTTGCTCCTTCTATTCTTCCTCCCATTATGGGAAGCCAAGGATTGACTCCAGGGACATGGGAGAGAACTAAAACTTAGATTGGTTTAACCTGGGTTGGGGAAATAGCAAAAATGGGAGAAATTGATGTTTATAATCTTTCAGACCTGTTTTGTGACATGAAGTTAAGTGTTAATGGTCACTTATAGTAATGGCTTTCAGAGTCACATTAGTTGCTAGGCAATAATGAAGAAAAAAGGCAAAACTTATGTTTAGTAGTCTTCCACCTCCTTATATGAGCCTCTCACTAGTTTGCCTTTTGTCAACTGACTGCTGAACTCCATGACACTCATCAGCTTTTTTTCTCACCTATAACCAAAAAATTAATTTCCTTCTGCCTCAATTAAGCCCCAAATTTCTCTAATATTCAAGTAAGAATTAATTTGCTTATAGATTAATTTAATGAAGATAAGACTATAGAATAAATGTAAATGCATATACCTGCTGACTCCTCCTAGCTTCCCCTTTTCCTTCTTCTCCCCTTGCCTTCAGGTCTATTGGTAGGGAGAGAAGGAAACACAATGAGAGATGGGGAAGCCTTATCATACTAATATCAATTCAATTCCTTTGAACTTGCTTTGGGTACCCAAAATCTACTTGGGTGCATTGTCTGGCAAAGAAGGAGGTTTAAAAGAAATGAAAAGTTTTCCAATTCCAAATTAGATGGTTGGTTGATTGGGACCAGAGATTTTGCATCTATATGAGGAGAAAAACATGAAAAGAATGTATTCCTGACTGACTGAGTTATCTTGTCATCTTTTTGGTGTCACACATGCCCTCTGGGCCAAGCATTCGATTTGCCCACCTCTGACTCTGGGCACAATTATCCATTCATTAGAACTATTATTATTTCAGGAAAGAGTATCTCAGTTGACAACATCAATTCACCATTTCTGTGATACTCCAAACCAAACTTTCCCTACATACCACTTTCCTACATGTATTGGCTTTCACAATTAATATATAAATGTTGTCTGGGTAGGTATTCTCTATTTTTTCTCTATTTTTCTCTTTGGAGCACAGACTTGGTAGTGATATTGCTGAATCAGAGTATGTGTAATTTTAGAGTCCTTTGGGCATGGTTCCAAATTACTCTCTATAATAGTTGGATCTGACCAGAACTCGACCAATGGTGCATTAGTGTATGATACTTTTTCAAATAAATTTTGATCTTATAGTGTCATGTGATCACTTGGCAGTCTTATGAGCTGGAGTGGGATGATTTAATCTTCTTTTATTCTCTAAAAATTGTAATTTTTAAATAAATTTTTATAAAATTTTCATAAACTTTATAAAAATTATAATCCCTAATTATAATAAGACTGGCACTTCTCTGACACAATTTCTTTTCTCTCACCATCAACATGGGCTTACTTTACCTGAAAGATGACAAAGCTGGAACATCCACCTTCCTGGTAATCTAAGGGTTGTGAGATTTAAAATGGTTGAGGTCTTAAACTGTAGTAATTAAAATAGTGGAAGATATAAATTGTGGTAGATATAAGGGAGGGTGAGTAAATTTGACCCCAGAAAATATGTTTCACTACAGCGTCTTGGTTTTAAATCAAATATAAGGTGGTCACCAAGGAAATATTCCCAATTATTCAAATACCCAAGTCAATTGGATTTTATAGAGATTTTAATTAACAATACAATGAGTAATCAAAGAAAGAGAGAGAGAGAGTAAGAAAGGAATAAGTATGAAGGGCCTCAAGCCAATATGGCCTAGACCTGAGCCTTAAGAGAGAAATCAGTCAGTTTTTTAACACTCACCACATGGTCTGACTAAACAAGGATTTTAGTGACACCAGGCCAGCTCCATCTCAGCTGACTTCACCAGAGAGCCTTCCAGCCAGAGACTATTCTAAAGGGCCTTTCTCCAGAGACTCTCTCAAGAGATTCTTCCCAAGCGATCCTCATCAGAGATTCTCCAAAAGGAATATATCCTCAAGAGATTCTGCTTTTTCTTATATAGGGGTTTTTCTCCCATGTCACCTCCCCTAAGTCCCTACATCTACCAATCACTGTAGACGCTTTCCAAAGGATTGCCCATCTAAATTCCTGCTAAGTTGACCAATCTCCTCAGTAAGTCTGAATCAGAAAAAATGCTGCTGTGTTGACCAATCTCCTCAGTAAGTCTGAACTAGAGAAAACACAGCTGAGTCAACTAATCTCATCAAGAGAAAACTTGCCCGACCCTTTTAGGTACCTAGCATCCCATTGTATCAATTCTAAAAACAGGCCTGGCTCAAAGAACTCCTTGTACCACCATAAGCATGGATCCAAGTACTTTCTTTGTTTAGCAAGGAGTTTTTTTTTTTTCCCCTAAAGCACTGTTAAGTAAGGTTGGAGTAGACGTCCTCCCATTTCTGATCCTGGAGAGTTCTCACATCAAAATGGGGAATGTTTCTCAGTAGGGAATTTGTTCCAATTAAGAATTCCCTGTTAGGGAAATTTTTTAACATTCACAAGTCTGAGAGATTTCAAGATTTACAGGGTATAAAAAGCCTCACTTTACCTGAAGTTCTTGCTTAGAGACCAGACATATTTACACATGGAGTAGTGGAAGGACTCACACACAGAGAAGCTGGGTGCCATTCTATCATAGTTGCATATCTTAGCTATGTAAAATCTCATTTTAAAAACTATTCAGTGACTCTGGAGTGCCTCATTTCTTCTCAATATTGAACCTCAATTAAGGGCTGAAATTAGAGCTGAGCTTGTGACAATAGACATACAAAAAATGAGTCCAGATAGGTTTTTGGAATAGTATGGACTTGAAAAGATTGCCATATTGTTAGTGCCCTATACTTAAATCACTGAATATCTATCTATCTATCTATCTATCTATCTATCTATCTATCTATCTATATCTAGATATATTGCCCTAGTCTTTCTCCATTATTCTGGTGTCACATGGCTAAATGCCTATTTCACATTGGATCATCAACATCTCAAAATAAAAATATCCAAGACTAATTATTTTTCTCTCCATGTCCACTGCTCTCCACAAAATAATAGACATTTTAGAGTTGTGAGACTTTCCTGGCCATATTGTCCAACACCTAAACTAAAGGAATACTTATTATAACATAATGCCTGCCCTCTCTTCAAGAAGCCCACTGCACTTTTGGGCAATTCTAATAGTAATGAATTTTTTCTGCATATAAAGTCTAAATTTGCCATTTGGCAATGTCCACCATTCTTCCTATTTCTGTCATGGGAACAAACCAAACAAGTCTAATTTTTTCCTCCAAATTATAGTCCTCTAATTTTTTAACTCGCCCATCACTTTCCCTCCATTAACTTCAAGGGTTCTTTTTTTCTAGGCTACCTCTACCTCTCTATTCCTAGTTCCTTCAACCAGTCTTCATATGACATGATCTTAAGTCCTTCATTATCATGAATTCCTTCCTTTAACATTTTCCAGCTTACCGGAGTGTTTTAAAAATTATGATGCCCAAAACTGACCACAGTCCTACAGATGATGCTTGATGAAGACAGAGTATAATGACCCTATCACTGTCCTCATATTAGAAACCATGTTCCTCATACATAATTCATAATAACTTCACATTAGCTTTTTTGACTGCTGCATTTATGCTGCTAATTTTTATTGAGCAGTCCACTAAAAGCCCCAGATTGCTTTCAGAATAATTACTATTAACCCTGGTGCTCCCATCTTATAGTTGTAAAGCTTACTTTTTGTAGCCAAGGACATGAATTTACATTTATCTCTAGTCATTTTCATCTTATTAGATATAACTCTTGCATGAGGAGACACTTTTGAATATTAACTCTGTGATTCAATGACTTACCTATTCCTCTCAGTTTTGTGTGCATGTTTGATGATTATACTATCTATGCCATTATTCCAATTATTGATAAAACATTAAAAAAAACTAAGTTAAATGTGGATCCTCGAGGCAGTCCTTTGGATTCCACCAGTAACAAACAAATGACAAGTACTAATTTAATCTGGCCCCAAAGTTCTTAAACTATCTTATTTGTGTTAGGATCTGGTCTATAACTCTTTATTTTTTGATATGAGTAATATTGAATAGAATATAAAATGTTTTACTAATATCTAGGTAAAGTTCTAATTTCTTGAGAACTTCCCTATTTCTTCCCTATATATTAAGTGTATAGCCATCCATTTAGTCAACCATCTTTACAACTTTGGAATTGTCTGTGGCCCATAAGTTTTCCTGATAAAACATAAAGATATTTTCAACTATCCCTGAACAATATCTCTCACCATTGATTCCTTGTCTCCAGCACATGGTTATCATGATAGTTCAGCATCTTATTACCTTTTCCCTCAACTATGGTAGTAACCTCCTAATTGATCTCTTTTTCTCCCTCTCCAATTCATCCTCCACACAAGCTACAATAGTAATACATCTAAAGCAGGTGACTAGCAATATCTCTCCCCTGCTTAATAATCTCCAGTGGGTTCCTTTCATATTCTTTGTATTCCAGACAAATTGGTCTACTTTCTGTTTCCAAAATTTGAAATCCCATCTCTATCCTTTGTAATTATTTGTTATATATTTTGAAAATACTTTTACATCTACACATATATTTACATCTACACATATACATCAACAGGTATTAAGAACCTATTACATACAAGATAATCTTCTAGATGCTAGGAATACAAAAATATTAATATTTTTCTCAAATAGCTTATATTTTATCAGAGTAGATGTTATGTAGGCATAGATTTATAACCATAATTAATATTTTATGATAAATAATTGTGAATAATATATAGTTATACACAAGGTAATTAGGAAAGGAAGACATTAGCAGTTGAAGGCCATCAGTTAAAGCATCATGTAGAAGGTACTGCATAAGGTATATCTCCCCTCCCCTTGCAAATGCCTTCTTACTGAGATTATCTCTTATTTGTCCAAATTATATTTCATTTATACATCATTTCTTTGTGTTGTAATAGTTAAAGGAATTGTTGAGGATTAAAGAGCTACAGGGGATAAGGAAGGTTTTGTAATAGGGAATAAAGGAGTTGAAGGGATAGAGGGATGCTGGTGAGGTAAAAGGAGGGAGATACCCCCTGCTGAGAGGCTATCTTTGAAAAATGGGGTTCCCAAGAAATGGGCCAACTATGATAGCCTGAGGGAATGTCTTATCTATTGGTTGATGTTGAAGATACCCCAGGGCAGGTAAGCACAGACCCTCCTAAGGGACAAGCCTCTCCCTAGACCAAGGTCACCCAGCAAGTGGTCTGATAAGAACCATTTATTGTTGAATGATTGTCCTTAGGTTCTGCTCCCTCTATGTCGCCCTGAAATGATAGTCCTCTTATCTGACTTCAGGTTATTTCACTCAAGATGAATTTAATAACAAGTTTGGATTGGGAAGGTATCAGGACAGAGAGAACAGAGATTGCCCTATACTTTGCCCAGACTGGGTGTGAGTCTCTCTCAGCTTTTGAGCTGAGGCCAGGCCTTACAGGCTGGTAGAAGGTTTTTTAAATTCCTGTCTATGCTATATTTGTGCTAGCTTTCTTAAGTTCAAAGTCTTAGCAGTAGATAGCAAGAGGAAGAAAAGATTCTGACTTTCAGAGCTGGTTGGTCCTGTCTCTTCAGGATAGTGCCCTAAAGACTGGCCTTAATTTCAAATCACTCCCCTTAAATCCTTTTGTTTAATTACATGATCACAGGAAACCAGATAGAGCACATAGTTGGAAAAAATCCAGGAATAGAGGTACTTCTATCCAGAGACAGGGAGAGAGGGCTCCTTCCAGTCTGAGGGCCAGGAAAGACAGTCCTTGAGAGCAACTGTCACTCTCCCAGTTGCCCCTTTCCCCCCACCAACTGTTATTGCTGTCTATCAATCTTCACTATAACATTCTAACTGTTGTCTGTTCCACCTCAGTGGCAGAAAATCCAAAGCTTGATTCAGTTTTCCTTTCCACAGTGTATATTTTTCCACATTAGGCTGTGAGTTCTTTGAGAGCTGGGACACAAGAGAATCCTTATATATGGGCCACCTTTTTTTTCCTTCATGTTTTTTTTTATGTGCTGTTCTTGTTCTTTTATTGATTTTTCTCCTTTACGAGATTGGAAGCTTCTTAAGAACAAAGAATATATCTTATATTTTAATACATTCTCTGGTTCTCTATAATATAAAGCATAATGCTGAGACAAAGAAGGGCCTTCATACCTACACATCTACACACATATATTCATACGCACATACATAAATGAATACCTATAGGCATCTAATTAGGGCAAGCAAATATAATAATCAGTATTCTCTGGTCGGGGCTCTTGCATTTTTTTGCCTTTGTCTCCTTGGTGTCTAGTCCAATGTCTGACACATATGGTAGGTGCTTAAATAAGTGCTTGTTGAATTCAATTGACTATTCCATGAACAACATCTCTCTTATCTTTGGTTTAATCCCCATAAACTTTGAAATAGCCATTTCCAGATACAAGTTTTGTTTATCCTTCTTCAAACTAAGTAGAAGTGAGTCATTTTCACTCTCAGCTAGAGAACAAGAAAACCCCATAAGATTGTTAATTAGTCAAATCACCCTTCATTCGAAAACAGCAATAGACCTACAAGCCAATTAAAAATGCATCACCAAGCTGTGTTCTGGCAGATTGTGGGAGTTGGGACCTTGGTCTGGGTTGACAGGAGATATTTTTCTACTCTATCATGGCATTCCAATAGCATATATTCCTATTGTGAAGAATGCACAGACATATAATTGCATTCAGTCTTATGCAGTAACACATACTACTATGTCTTCTCTGAAAGCAAATTAGGTCACTCGAAGTCATATGACACAGGTATCTTCCAATAGAGTCATGATTAAAGTTCTGTTGCTGAAATTACTTATATTAAATGTTGCTGGAAGTCTGATTTAATGAGGCAGCTAAGTAATATTAACTCTCATTTGTCTCTCATGTTGAAGTTTAGAATGCATTTTTCATCTTAGAAACTCAGTAGAAAGGTAATATTAGGACTATTATTTTTGTTTTGAAGATGAAACTACTTTGGCAATTGATGTTGCATTTTTCAATGGTGTCTGACCATTAGTGACCCTACTTGAGGTTTTCTTGGCAACAATACTGGAGTGGTTTCCCATTTCCTTCTCCAGCTTATTTTATAGATGAAGAAACTGAAGCAAACAGGGTTAAATGACATACCCAGGGGAACACAGGGTATCTATGTATCTGTTGCCAGATTTGGACTCAGGAATATGCATTTTCCTGACTCCAGCCTTGGCACTCTGTCCACTGTACTACATAGCTGACCTGTTTTGACAATATAAATAAGTTCAGTGAATTGCCCAAGGTGATCCTGATAGAAAATGACAGAATTAGGATTAAAAAAACAGTTTCCTGCTTTAGAGAGTATTAAATTTTTACTGAGAAAGGCATATCTCAATACATATTGAGAAGAAATTTATATAAAGGAGAATGACTATTTGAAACTGTTGAAAGCATCTGTACTACTATTATGTCCCCCTTCCCTTTGTCTTAATGTTGTAGAAGAGGAAGGTAATAAGCATTTATATAGCATTAACTGTGTTCTAGGGACTGTTCTAAGTATATTACAAAATTATTTCATTGATACAGAGCACTATAAAATGTAATGGATAATTTTGATTATATTAAATTTAAAAGATGTTGTATGAATAAAATAAACACAATCATGATTAAAAACAAAAAAGAAAACTGGGAAGAACTTTTCCACAGCAAGTATCTCTGGTAAGAGAGTAATTTCTCAAATATAAAGAGAACTAAGTCAAGTTTATGAAAATAGTCAATCTCTAACTGATAAAAGTTCAGAGAATACACATAAATCACTCTGGATTAGAGAAATGCAAATTAAAACAACTGAGGTACCACTTTACACCTATGAGATTGGCAAATATGACAGAAAATGAAAATGATACAATTTGGAGGGGATGTTGTAAAATTTGGTTGCTAATACACTATTGGTAGAGTTATAATCTGATACAACCATTCTGGACAGCAACAGTTTGGAACAATGTTCAAAGGACTATAAAACTATAGGCATTCTTTGATCCATCAATAACATTACTTGGTCTGTGTCCCAAAGAGAAACAAAAAAGAAAAAATGAGCTAATTGTACAAAAATATTTATTGCAACTCTATTTTTGGAAGCAAAGAATTGGAAATTGAGGAAAGATACAATGCCAAGGAAGGTTATAATCCTATTGAAATATGCCCTGATGAGAATTTATTTGGATGGTGTAATCTGAATATTATATGTTAGTTGTTTATATGATTAATTGTACTAAATATTTTCCTGATTTTGGAGCACTAATGCATCCTTGTTAGAAAAGTACCATGCCTTTTTTGGCTAATGTTTGACATATTGATATAATTAGTCCCTTTGCTGAAATTCCATTTCATATTTTACACCAATATTCATTAGTGATTTTAGTGTATGATACTAGTCTTTCTCCTTTTTTTCTCCCTGATTTAGACAACAACCTCATGTTTGTTTCATAAAAGGAATAAGGTAGAGACCTTTCTCTGTTATAAAAAGAAATTTCTGTAATACAGGTAAAATCTTGCTATAAATGTTTGATAGAATTCAATTCTAAATTCATCTGAGATGGGAATATTTGAGCAGTTCATTTATGACTCATGCAATTTCTCTTCTGAAGTTGGGGTTGTTTAAGATCCAAATTTCCAATTTTATCAATTAATTTGTAAGTTCTATATTTTGTAGATATTCATCCATTTATTTTAAATTATACTAGTAAATGATTACATATAAAAGTTTCTGATAATCCTATATTTCTTCTTAGCTTTTTATGAATTTATCTTTCCCATAATTTATTTTAGCAATTTAATATTTCTCTTCATTAAATTTCTCTTAGTCAAATTAATTGCAGTTTAGTATATTTTATCAATCTTTAAGAAACAGCCATAATTAATCAATCATCTTTCTTTTCAATTTTATTCATTATCTAATTTGAAAAAAAATTTCTTCTTTTTTGCTTCATTTCAGATGATTAATTTGTTGATTCCATACTGTTTGAAAAAACTTCATTTTTGTTTCATTAATCCTCTCCTTTGTATTTCTTTTCCTATATATGTAGGCATATGCAATATGTATACATACATGTATGTACATACATGTGTATGTGTATAGATAAATAGAAATAAACACATATATTTATGTCCCCATCCTCTCAAAGATGTCTACTTTACCGATATTCCATCAACAAAACTTCTGGCATTCTTTCTCATTGTTATCATTCTATATATAAGGCAGATATGTATTATTTGATTTTATTTTCTTATAATCCACTCTTTAAGGGTATCACCAATTAGGTTTACTTAAATCTATACTTTAAACTCATGCTTCTTTTATTAACAACTATTTTTAGCAGCATAACCTGTTAGGATATGTGTAATAGTCCTCCTTTTTTCATTTAGTATGTTTTCATGCCTTCTTATGTGACAGAGATGGAATTTAAATAATACTTTAAAGTTTGTAAAATAGTTCTTTACAAGAGATCTCATTTAATCAAAATAACTCTGTGGGTCAGGTGCTGTGGTGTCTATTTTAATTTGAGTATCTGAAGCAGTTACTAAGAGTTATTGTAGGATTTTGGAATTTAGATCTTTCTGATTGAAAGTCAAGTACCACTGTTCCATCTATCTTCCAGTTTGGGTAAAAGTATCATTTACACTATAAAATAAGTGTATTTTAAAATATTCCTATTAATAAGTAACCAAATCTTTTTCAAATTTATTTTCTTTTAAATATTTGATTCATATACCTTTTAAATTTAGAATGACATGCTGTGTTTTGAATTTTTTCAATATCTTTCTATTGATCCTAGTTCTTTTATGGGGTGAATCAGAGCAAAGACAAATCTATTTTCTTGGTGACCACTCTTTAAATATTAAAAAAGCAAACAAGAAAAAGAAAAAACAACAACTATAATTTTGATTTTTCTCAAAGTCTTCATTGTAAACATTATAAATTCCTTTAACCTTTCTTCATATAGCAATGTCTTAAGGAACTAAGAATTTATTGTATATCCAGAGAAAGTCAACCAGCATGGTAAGATGACTTAAGAAGATAGGATGGATTCCAGGAGATGATTTCCTAAAGAACTTAATATTTACAGCTGTCTTTTGGCTTATGAATGGTTGCCATGAAGAAGAGGAATTACATTTATTCTGATTTTTATTGGAGGACAAAAATAGATGCAAACCTTTAGCGTAGATGACTAGCAAAGTTGGTAGAGTGAGAGGAACAGTATAACCCATTTCTTTATGTCAAGAAGTTCAACAGAAATTGAAGAGTATTAGAAGTCCGGGTGATAAGGAAATCTAAGAGGAAATGACAGTGAATCATTTTTTTCAAGAGCAGGTCAGCACAAGGAGAAAGCCAGTGACCTTAAGGAAATGGGGAAAGAATCTGGCCAGAAGTTCCGTGGGGAGCTTCCCAACATAAGGAAAGTGGTCTATATGACCTTTGGCTATGAAAGTAATAAGGATCAAAATAAACTAGAAACTCTTGTTCTGATATAAGAGCAAAGTCTTAGCACTTTCCTGTATAGAAAAAGGCTAGAAACTGCCACCTTCCATGGCATACTGGGGCAAAAAGAATAGACCAAGTGTGACCCATCATGTGTATCATTTTGGCATTGGAATAGGACTGGTGGCTGGGCTATGCACCATAGTGGATAATGTGGATCTTGGGTAAGCTTACAGACCTCTTGTTTTGACTCAAGAGTAAGATCCAAGATTCATTGCAAGGAATGGAGATTAAGGCCTGAAATGATTAACTATGGAAGAGATTGAGAACCAGAGTGTATTTGCACTGAATATGAAGAGACTATCAGTTGACTTACAAGTTCTGACTAGTCCATTGGAGTTCTAGAGAGGGACAGACTTGTATCTGTGCCATCCAAACTCAAAACAGCATCAGAGACCTGCAAAGTCAGTAGTCATTCTGTATGTCAGATTACTTAGGGAACACTAAAAGTTTGTCACTCCCTCCCATAAACTAGGCTAGAAATAGTTAAAGAAAGGAATAAACATTTATCAAGTAAATACTATGTGTTATAAAGTGCACTAAAGGCTTTGAAAATATTATCTCATTTGACCTGCAAAACACTGTGATATAGATACTATTATTTTACAGTTGAAGAAATTGAGACAGACAGATATTAGAGAAGGCAGAAAGCAGTGGTGGGAGCACAAATACTACAGATAAGAATGGAATATATCTCCAACATTTTCTTCAGAAGTACACAAAATTTAGTATTAACACAAAGCCCAGTTCATTAAGTATGGCTAGAATAATTGCTAAACAACAAATGACATGAGAGAAAAAAGAAGAAAAGAAGCAGACATTTATTAATTTCCCACTATTTGCTGAATTCTGTGCTCAAGTCTTTGCAAATATTATCTCATTTTATCCTCACAACTATTCTAGGAATTAGGTGCTATAATTTTCACCCTTTTATAGTTGGGGAGTTTAAGACAGACAGAAAAATGATTTGCCCATTATCTTATAGCTAATAAATGCCTAAATATAAAATTGACCTTAGAACTTCTTTATTCCAATGACCAATGACATAGCATGCTACTATCCCCATTCATATATATAGGTAATAGAATTATAATTATAGGTATGCAGAGTTTGAGTTCTATACAGTAGGAACATTATTTTGCTGGACTATGTACATTGCTATAAAGATTTAATTTCTCAGGGGAGGGAGTAGATAGGCAGAGAGAGGGAGGTAATTTAATGTGTTCACTGAAAAAAAAATGAAATTTAATTTTAAAAAGACCAAGTATGGAGCCTTGCACCTCAAAGATATAAATGTGGAAGAAGAAAATAATTCTTCCACATGCAGAATTAAATTCTCAAAAAAAAAGACAAATTGCTCTCAATATCAATAAGAATTCTTGTATAAAGTAAGAATTTTTAAAAATTATATTACAAATGAAATAATAGTCTCAGAAGAGACATTTGTAAAGAAAGAGCCTAAAATAAATGACATGAAAGAGAAAATTAATAATTTAGAACATAAGGTTAAAAATCTTAGTCAAGTAACAAACCTCTTAAAAAATTAGAGTGAACAAAATAGAAGTAAATGATTTTTAAAAGAACAAGAAATAGTAAAACAGCAGGATGGGGGCTTAGTAGCAGCAAAAGGTGAAACTACTTTAGCAATCCTTCCAAATCAATCTTTTTTAAAAAAGTTTCAAAATGACAGGAGTAAAAAACCAAAAGTGAGATAGAGTAAAGGGGCTCTCCTGCTGAATATGACTTGAAAGGTAGGCAGAGAGTCTCAATTTTAACTAGATAAAAGGAAATCAGAAGCAAAACTGCACACAGAGAAGTGCTGGCCAACCACCCTTCCACCTACTACATCAGTTTTTGAGCCTGGGCATAGGGCCAACTTTGGGATTCCAGGACCCTGGATATAACAACAACAAATCACTCCATATTCAAGACCCACCCCTTCAAATCCTAGGCCCTGGTACCAACCAGCAGTGAGGCACAGAGTCCTATGCTTTTTGGCCCTTTCAAGCCTATACTTTGGTAAAGCCCTTAGCCTCTGAGTAAAATACCTGAGAATGCTGAGTCATGCAAGCCATCAGGAGTAGAATCATCAGCTTTCAGATCTTCCAGTCTATAGGAAAAAATTCTGGGAAAATGAGGAAACAGAAAAAGAAACATCTAACCATATACAATGTTTATGGAAACAAAGAGCAAAGCACAGAGTCAATGGGGGACAGTGAGATCTAACAATCACTTGAAAAACATCAAAGAAAAATGGGAATTGGTCTCAGGAACTGGAAGAACTTGAAAAGGTATTAAAATCAAATAAGAAAGTGGTGGTGGAAGAAAATGGAAAAAAGAAGTGAAAGTAATGAAAAAAAGGAAATACCAGCTTAAAAAGCAAAATTGGTCAAATGAAAAAAGATACACAAAAATCCAATGATTGACCTACTAGAAAGAGAGGCAAAAATCCATTGAAGAAAAGAATGAATACATAAAAAGTAGAATCAGCTAAATAGAAAAGGAGGATCAAAAGGACATGAAAAAAATTCATTCTTTAAAAATTAGAATTGAGCAAATAGAACTGAATGACTTCATGAGACATTAAGAAACAATAAAATAAAGTCAAAAGAATGAAAAAATAGAAAAAAAATAGCTCATTAAAAAAATAACTGACCTGGAAAATAGTTCCAGAAAAGACAATTAAAGAAAATTTCCTTGAAAGACATGACCAAAAAAATAAAGCCTACACCTCATATAACAAGAATTTATCAAAGAAAACTTCCCTAGTATTATTGAACAAGATGGTAAAATAGAAATTGAAAATGTCCACAGAAACCTCCTTCAATAAATTTCCAAATTATAAGTCCTAGGAATATTATAGCCAAGTTCAAGAGCTCTCATGACAAGAAGGAAATACTGCAAGCAGCCAGAAAGAAACAATTCAAATGCCATAGAACCCCAGTCAGGATTATACATGATCTGGGAATTTTCACATTGAGGGACTGCTTGCAATATAATATTCCAGGAGGCAAGGGACCTATGTTTACAACCAAGAATCACCTACACATCAAAAATGACTATATTCTTTCAGGGGAAAGTATCTTCACTTAATAAAATAAAAGATTTCCAAGAAGCAACCAGAAAAACAGAAAATTTGATATCAAAATGCAAAACTCAAGAGAAGCATAAAAAGGCAAACAAGAAAGTAGAAAAATTTAAGGGCTTCAGTAAGGTCAAATTGTTTATATTACTATACAGAAAGATGGCATCTATAATTCTTGTTCTTTTTTACTATTATCATAGCAGTTAGAAGAAGTATAGATAGACAAAGAGTGTAGTAATAAGATTTTTTGATAAAATGAAAAAACAAACACATAAAAACAAACAACCCTAAGGGTGAAAAGGAGGATTGCAGTGAGAGAAATGAGAAAAGAGAAGTAAAATGGGCTAAATTATATCACATGAAGCAGTATGGGGTAAAATGCTATTACAATGGAGGGGAGGATGAGGGTGGTGATGGGTAATACTTAAACCTTACTCTGATTGGAATTGACTTGGAGAGAGAACAGCCAGATTAATTGGGGAATAAAATTTTATCTTATCCTGTAGAAAAGTAAAAGGAGAATATGAAAGGGGTTGGTGGGGAGGAGAGTAATATAAAAGAGAGAGAGAGAAGTTGGAGGGGTGATTAAAAAACCCTATAGAGAAGTAGGAGGAGAATAAGAAGGGTGGTAGTGGGAAGGGGAATAACATAAGAGAGGGAAAACTGGAGGAATGATTAAAAGCAAAATATGGGTGTGGAGGGACAAAAGGAAAGGAGATAGGGCAGGATTAAAAGAGGTAAAGAAGATGAAGGGGGATACCCAGATGTTAATCATAGCTGTGAATGTAAATAGGATGAGCCCACCCATAAAATGGAAGTGGATAGCAGAGGTTATTAAAAACCAGAATCCTCCCTTATGTTGTTTATAAGAAATACATTTGAGGCAGGTAGATACACAGAGTAAAAGTAAAGGGCTGGAGCAGAATCTTTTGGGCTTCAACTGAGATAGAAAAAGGAGGATTAGCAATTGTGGTCTCAGACAAAGTTGAAGAAAAAATAGATGTGATAGAAAGAGATAAGGAAGGTAATTACATCTTGATAAAAGCTAGTATAGACAATGAAGTAATATTAATAATTAAAATATATGCACCAAATGGTATAGTGTCCAGATTTTTAAAGGAGAAAATAAAGGAGATCAAGGAGGAAATAGACAGTAAATCTATAATTCAACTTTACCCTAGTGAAACTAGATAAATATAGCCAAAAATGAATAAGAAAGAAAATAAAGGAAGTGAATGAAATTTTAGAAAAGTTAGATTTAACATATATTTGGAGAAAACTGAGTTGGGATAAAAAGCAATATATCTTCTTTTCAGCATTACATGGTATGTGCTGAATATTAAATTACAAATAACAAAAAAAGAACCTTAGGCTTTCAGCTGAGAATATCTTAAAAAATCTGAGTATAATCCCATATAAGTGTGTGTATAATAGTATTTTTTTAGTTAGATAGAAGACTTCCAATAATTTCTGATAAGATCAGAGCTGATAAAAACCTTTGGCCACACAAACTCACTTTCCCCTATTCATTGGGGTAGAATATACACATATGCTCACAAATTTGGTGTAAAAATCTTAATTTCCACAGGGAAAAAGCAAGGAAAAAAGAATTAGAAAAATGAGAGAATGAGTAAAGTAAAATTTAGGGAGGAATTTGTCATGAGCAAAACAAATTCTAAACTCAAAAGGGGATTCTAAAGAATGATTTTTAAAGGAAAGAAATAAAGAACCAGAACCTGTGACTGGAGACTGGGTCAGAGAAATAGAACAGGAACAAAGAAGTGGAAGCTGATTTCATAAATCTAAGCACACTCCTATTCCATCACCCTCTTCTTTACCATAGTAGTAAGGTAACAAGCAGAAGAAAATTATTGTATGGTTTGGTTCTTGTCCTTTATATTTGAGGAGGACCAAAATGACTTCATTATGTTAGGATCAATGAACAGTGTGTTTGTCTGTGACTGATCAGACCATTATGACTTTGGAAGGCTCCATCATTTGCTTGGGCACAAATTGCCCATATGAACATTTGAGAGGAAGATGGCTCTAAATGAGTAGTTCTCATGTTTCTTTTTTAATATTGCAATACAGGTTTGTTCATAAAGCACAGTACCTTCTTTGATGCAAGCATGCCATGCTAGATGGTCCTGTACCTGTGTCTCCCATGTCTCATAATCAATACCAGTGCTCTTTTTGGAGACTTGTAGTGAGTCCTTCTATCACTTTTTTTAACTTCCATGTTACAACTTGCCTTGTGTGATTTCTCTAAAATAGTCTTTTAGGCAAAATTGTATCATGAAACTATGAGAAAAGGAAAAACCCAACTGACCACAAGTCTGAATGTCCATGAAATTATCTTACCTATCAAATAAAAGAAGATAGAATGAATTAGCAGAATCCAAAAATATGTTATTTATAAAAAGACACTTGAAACAAAAATTCACAAAGAGTTAAATTAAGGGTTGTAAGCAAAATATGTTAGATTGTGAAAACAAAAAACTAATCAAATTTAACAAAAATAAATCAACAATGCAAGGAACTGAGTAAAAGTCTTTGGTTTTCAGATTACTTTTATTTAATTATATATGTATATATTTTAGTTGTGATAAAGAAGATAATATGTTCAAGTAAAAATTGAATATGTTCATCTTAATTCTCTCCCAACTCTGACTCTTTTTTTGTCTTTTGTTCCATTCAGTTCTTTGCTTTTAGGCTAGTCCAGGTGATGTTTGCCATTGCCAATAGGTCGTTTTTGTTCATTCTTTTCTCACAAGTATTTCCTTTTGATATATACTATGTTAGAACTATGAACAACTTTGTTCCCTATATCCATTAAGAATACCTCAGGAGATCTGATTATTACGTGGTAGAAGTTAGAAGCTTCTGTATCCTTTCTTGCAAATTGAAACATCTTTAATTAGAGGGCAAACAGGATTCTTTCACCTTCCAGTATCTCTTTTAGCCCTTCCTAAAATCTTTGTTCTATTACTCTATGATTTTGATATTCTATAAGAACGCTTTCTTTGGATTCACAAATGTCTTTTCTTTGGCTTTGTTTTCTTTAATTGCTATGCTATAAGTATGAAATATTTTGGTTCTCTCTCCTAAGTTGTATTTGCTTGAATGTGAAATCTATATCATTCTCAGTAAAATGGATAAAGAAATTTGAACGGTAAAGCAATTTAGATTAAACAATCTTTATGTACACAGTTTTCTCTGACTGAATTTTCTACTAAACAACAATGCTGATGCTTTGACAGCTCTTGCTTTTAGAATATAATGGATTCATTCAATATCTAATATATTGCATGCCAAAGAAAATCTGTAAGACTTTCCAAAAATGTACTTTTTGAGCCATTACAAGAAAAAGCAATACTGTCACTGTATTAGGAGCTCTGCAGCAGAGGTAAATTATTTTGAAGGACTGCATGTGTCTCTGTGCCAACTTCATTTACCAAGCCGGCCTGATGAAAGCAAGAAGATCATTAGATTTCTGCTCCATGGCCCATGGAAATTCTGCAGTGTTTCCTGAATATGCAGACCTATTCTACTCACACATCCTACACAACAATGTCCTATTGGCATATTTACTCAAGATTTGTAATGCTAGCAGAGGTACAACAAACTGTTAATTAAAGGTGTCTTTCATGCTTAGAGTAATACAGATCCATCTGATGCTTTAATCTGTTAAAAATTTCTTCCAGTTTTCATATTTTTCCCTTAAAATATGCCAAAGAGGAAAAAGTTTGCTTGATTTTGAGAATCTACTTCAAGTAATAAAAGTTATATATGAATAGAATTTTAAAATTTCTTTAATCTTTCTCAACACAACAGAGTAAATTAAACCTATATCTAGCATAGTGAAGACCTTTTTCAGAAATAAGAAATGCTTCTAGGAAACCATATTTTGTCCTTTTCCTGTGAGACCTGAGTTGATAAGAACTAGTTTTTGCAGTGGCTAGAGAGACTATCTTCTTGAAAGCATGGTCCACTGTGCATAGTACAAGTTCATTCCTGAGGAATGTCCAGTTTTACATACCTATATAACATGGACTGTAAAATTTTTTTCTCTGAAAAATTGGGAGCACTTTGGAATGCATATTGGTTAACAGAAAATGACATGAAAAATATTATTGCAGATGAAAATGTCATTGATCATAGTGATATAACAACAGTCTGGGTGGTAAAATATGGTAAGATAATTGAAAAAAAATCCAAAGGATATAAACATCTCAAAAATGCTTTATCATGTATGAAATATTTTTATATCTCTATACATATATTGCAGAAATAAAGATGACCCAGTAAATTTAAACTAGTATTAATGTCCCTGTTTAATCTATGTTTGCTAAGGCTGGATGATTTCTATATTTCTATACTTCATTACTCACCAGGGTACAGTCTTCCATCTATTAATGTGACTAAAATCTCTCAAGAAATATAAAAATGATAACTTATTTTAAACTATGTTTACATATTTTCATTTCACCCAGACACACTTCATTTAATTTTTTCCATTTCTGAAAAATTAAAGGATATAAATGATAAGAAGTGTATGGGCATGTGTGTATGTAAGAGAGAGAGAGAGAGACAGACAGATAGACAGATAGATACTGAGAGACAAACACAGAGACAGAGACAGAAAAAGGGTGAGAGCACCCTAGATGAAGGGTCAATGGCTAGCAGCTGGAGCTTGAGAACCAAAGGCATTTGAGTTTAAATTTCCTGTTAGGGATTAACCATTAAGGTTACACAGATGTAGTAAAAATCACAAGTTTTCCTGAAAGAAAACAAATTGTCAAGAGATATATTTCAAGACAAATTAGAATAGAAGAAATTAAGTAGATAAACTTAGTTATTCATGCTGAAGATAATTTGTTCTTTGACTAGCAATATCTATCTGGGGTTGCCTTTAGATTGAGAATAGGGATATCACTGCCACATTACATGTTAAAGAAGCAACCACCCTAGAATAAGAGAACTAGAAAATACTCTACAATTTCTGATCTTCACTTTATGTTTTAGTACCTGTTTTCTTCAAACAAGCCTATGAAAGGAATTGGGAACCTTTTTTTGAGTGAAATTTATTCATTGGAAAATTCAACCCTAACCATCCCATTAAACTCTGAAATTCTTTAATTCTTTGAACTCCAAGACCAATGTCAAGTTAGATTTTAAGGAAGAAATAATAAAGACTGTATACATTTACTTCATGTTGGGTCATTTTATATATAGCTGAGCACTATATAAGTTTACATGTTTATGGAAAGAAATGGATAATAAGAAGCATTAAAATTTGGGGAATAGGAGTTTGAACAAAAGCCAGTGCAGTTTATTAAACACAAAGCATTTAGTTTATTATTAGAAAATACAGATAGGAAATAGGAAGGAGGAAAGTGAAAGCAATCTTAAAATACCTTGTACTATACCCCAGATCCTAATCCTAACTAAATTTTTTCTAAAAAACCTTACATCTATCTACCTCAAAGGGAAGTATCTTCTGCTAGGCTGAAGCCCTCAGGTGCTCTCACTACTCTGTCTAATAAGACATACACACTATCTATCTACCTACCTTATCTTCTCAAGTTATCAATGATCAGTAAGGCTATTAAGGCCTTACTCTGTTTTTATGTCCAACCAGAGAGAGTGCTAGCAAAATACCCTTTTGCCAGGAGAGCCAGAGACCCAAAACCACACCCAACTGTCTCAGGGGTAACTGACTAATTCTCATCCACACCCTTCTAACTGTTGCATACTGATAACCTACACAGCATGGGGTCACCAACTGACAACCTGCACAGCAGGGGGTCTCTTACTAAAAAATCTTATCACTCCTTTTCCTCTTAAATATAAAAAGGGAGAAATTAATTTAAAAAAAAAACTATCTTATCAATGGGAACCAAAGGTATAATTTTAAGATAAAGGGTATAGAATTAATTTCTTTGAAAACACTGAGTCTACTCAAGATTCCAAAATGGATAATGTAAAAATGGAGGTTTGAACCCTAGACTTCAATTCCCAGAAGTCCTTGGTATTTCCCAGAATTCCCTATAATCTCACCTGAGTCTCCACCTGGGAGAGATCACAATTAGTATTTTACTGGCAGTAACGCCTCCCAAGCTCGCTTGTCTACCATTGCAATGTTGTAGCAAGTAAGCTAAGCATGGGGACTTTGAATGGGCTAATCAGCCATAGGCACGTGGTTTTATTTTGTATCCTTGATTTCTAATAATCCTTAATAAACCTCAAAAAGTAATATTTTTATTATTATAGACATAATTTAATTTTTACAGTTAATGGCAACCATGAAGGGATTGGATGAGAACTTCTCAATTTTCTTTTTAAAGATAGCCTAGATGAAATTTTTAAAGCCACATTTCTCTGGCCATGCCTTTTCACCTACCCTCGTAAAGCTTCTGATTCAGCTCTCTCCTGCTGCCTGCTTCTGTGCTCCATCTGTGCTTGCCTCCAGCCATCCGCTCTGGACCTGCTTGTCCCAGATCACTCTCCTGGTCCCACCCCATCCAGCCTGGCCCCAACTGATCTCCAGCCTCTGAGCCAGATTGCCCCAAGCCCAGCCCCAGGACCCAGGCTGCTGGTAGCTGTTCCTGCGTCTTTGGAATAAGAAACCAGCTGGTAAAAACTGGGGTGTTCTTTGCTTAGGCAACAATTAGCCTCCACATGGCAGGGAACCTCGGGAAGGTGGGGGGGACGAGGAGAAGGAAGAGACTTTTCCAAATAGGAAGAGTGTTGTATTCTATGAGAGAGCAGTGCATTGCCTATTTAAAAGGATTTTTTTTTAGTGCAATGATGTTTTTACTTATGTTACCTGACATTCAGAGTAGAAATTTATCTCCCTGCAACTCTTTGCCATTTGGGCTTGCCCAATTTGAGATTCCTAAAACCCACCCTCGCTATGGGAGATCCCACAGTCCTGAAAAAAGGAATCTAAATGGATAAAAAAAGAACTTTAAAGAGACTGGAGGTTATATTTTTAAGGCTTTTCAAACTCAAATGTTTTATAAATATCTCTGTATTTTATTGCATTTTGCTTATTGCTTTGTTTAAGATTTAATTTTGTTGGTTTTAAGTTCATATATTAATGTATTCAATACTATTCTGTTACACTGAATCATTTTAATGTACTGGGTTTTAACTACTGTTATATTCTGTTGCTTTCCCCCTATAACTATAATGAACAAATATTATTGAATAAGCCCATCTATTGAAACATCCTTTTTTCTATTTTGACTTTGTAACTTGTCACATAAAGGATGGATAGACTTCATAAAAACTGTTTATAATTGTATAACAACCTTTGGAAAATTTAATGAGCTAAATATCTCAAATTGATTTTAAGGGGTCTTTAGACATGATTTTTAGATTTTTTTCAACAACTGATCATCTTGCCTGCCTTTAACAGGAGGTAAGGTCCGTTTTAGTAGCTGAAGTGAAATACAATTATAATCCCCACCTCCCACATTTATAAAAATGTGAATGGATGGTACATCACAGTCTCATACCAAAGGAAATGGGAAGTTAATTGCAGGGCTTGGTAAATCTGGATGGCTCCCAAAAGGGAGCATCTCTCATTTATAACTTTTCAGCTTACTTTACTTCAACCAAAACAATATAGATTTCTTGATGATGTTCTAGACCCAAATAAGTTTTACTTTGTTTTTAAATATCTCAGCCAATGTTGAAACATTGTTACACCTGAAAAACTTGTGACAAATATCCATTTTCTTTAAATGTCATACAGCAGACTCATGTTAAATATGATAGTAGGTTTGTTTGCTATTGTAATTAACTGGGCTATTGTGAATTTTGGGGATTTGGGTACTTTTTGAATTTGCATTGCCTGTTCTTTATAAAAAAAAACTGTTACTTTGTGAAATTCATTTGCTTGTACTCAGAGTGGATCATGGCCAGGTATGAAGAGGAAATGGATCTCATTTTTGGTGACAAACCTTGTAGTCTACATTTCCTTAGCTGACACAGTGTGTCAATGATTATAAGCTATATATATATTTTATTTTTAAAACTCTTTTATTATATTTTTCTTGCATATGCAATATACTATTGCTGTTTTTTTTATTTTTTCTCTCCTTTTTATATTTGAAGCTCATGTCACTAGTATTGAGAAGATTTACTTTAACTTTTCTTGATTTTGCAGTAATATTTGCTATAATGTCAATGTGTGCCCCAAAAGCTTGAAACTATAAAAATAATGCTAATGATTGTTTAAAAAAATTATGAGACTTTGCTTAATGATTCTGTCTGATTCCAGGACAAGAGAATACAAAAGGAGCCATTACACAGTGCCAAAGAAGCACAAAACTAAACTGCATAGTGCCAATCGAGCACAAGGTTAAAGAGACCAACCAGTCCTGGTGGGATTGATGTAATTTTGAGCCAAGACAAAGAGGACTTCAACTTGTTTAGGGTTCGATGTTGCAGCTTTTTGACATGTGGTAAAGGTAGGGCTTCCTTGTTCCACATTCTACCAAGTCTCTCAAATTTGGCTCCTACCTGGCTCCTATAATCTAGTCCCTTTTCTGTCTTTCCTAGTGTGGCAAACTTTCTGTAGTCCTGGCTACTGATTGCGTAAATGCATCATTGCTTAAATCATTTTAATTGGGCCATGATTCAAGGACCTGTTATAGATTTATTTTTCCTTTACTTTGAAATTTTACACATAAGACTTTGATAGTCTATATTTCATCCAGGAATTATCTTTTTTATTTGGATTTTTTGATGTTTTTTATTTCTCTTGCCAATTGATTCATATACCTCATAACTCAGCCATGCATCCCTAAATGATCCCTGTGTTTTTCAATCACCCTTTTCAGGGGGGTATGTATAAAATATTATTATTTTAAATTGCAATGTTTAAATTCCTTTTGAGAGTAATTTTAGGTTAAAAAACATGCTACCTCTCCAAATCCGGAAAGTGAACTCTTTGGAGAAGACACCATGAAGATACCTCTACAGACCACAAGCTGCATCAGAAGATCCAGAGTGAACTTTGGGATGTGGTGATTTGAACTGTATGGGGTTGAATGCATTTGTTTTGCATGTATACTCTTATGCCAAAGGGGACTGCCCCCTAACTGGCTTTTTGTCAATGTGCCTAGTAATCATTGGTTTTGCTCTCTTTTCCTCTTATTCTCAAATTATTGTAATTTCAAAATTGGTATCTTTACAAGACCCTTTGGAGAGACTAGTCTTCCTTGGGCCTCAGGGGGAATATAAAAATGGAGATTTGAACCCTAGACTTCAATCCCCAGAAGTTCTTGGTATTTACCAGAAT
Source organism: Monodelphis domestica (assembly GCF_027887165.1). Taxonomy (NCBI): domain Eukaryota; kingdom Metazoa; phylum Chordata; class Mammalia; order Didelphimorphia; family Didelphidae; genus Monodelphis; species Monodelphis domestica. The sequence continues at coordinate 185,083,722 of NC_077229.1, forward strand.
TCCCTATAATCTCACCTAAGTCTCCACCTGGGAGAGATCACAATTAGTATTTTACTGGCAGTAATGCCTCCCACGCTTGCTTGTCTACCATTGTAATGTTGTAGCAAGTAAGCTAAGCATGGGGACTTTGAATGGGCTAATCAGCCATGGGCACGTGGTTTTATTTTGTATCCTTGATTTCTAATAATCCTTAATAAACCTCAAAAATATAATATTTTATTATTAGAGACATAATTTAATTTTATAATACTGAATTTATAATTTCATTGTTAAATAATTTTTAATCCCCCCAATACTTTGGGATATGTATATTTTGCACTAATTTGACTACTTTAATGTAGAACTTTGAAAGATTTATTTTCTCCAACTTTATTCTCTTGTATCTCTATGATTGGAATCCAGTACAATAAAATTATGTAGCTTCAACAAATGAACAACAATGGGTCCTCTGCTATAAATTTAGTATTCTTGAGTGCCACATTTTCTTTGCTTCCAATATTCTAGTCTGTTCCTACCATCTGTGTCCTTCTTGCTGTGTAATTTCCATCTACATGACTGGACTTTTGGCAACATAGCTTTTTGGTTTCAATTAAAACTATAGATCATGTGCTTCTGTACTGGCACACATATACCACACACATATGCACACCCAAATGCATAAACACAGACCCAAGTACACACATGCACACACACAATGAAAAAGCCTATCAATTTTAATCACTCATTCTATGTACATTTCCCTTTAGATTTATAAGGTTTGAGATTCTGAGCATATACTCATCAAAGTCAAAATATCTGTTGTCCACTGGGCTTTGGCAAATCATGACTTGGTTCATACAAATGTGCCAATAAACTCTCAAGAATATACTGAAGTCAACCATACATAGACTTGCAAATTCATTTTCTTGGCAGGGGACTTTGATTGTATTTGGTCTGGCACTTAATAATTGACAGATTATTTAAGCTAACTGGTGCTGATGAAGAAATCAGATAGAGAACTGAGGTAGGAAAGCTGATTTTATTTTTGTTCCTTATCCAAGATAATTGAAATATTTATATGATGGCTCCCATATATTCTATTGTATTCTATTAGGGAAGGGACAAATCCAATGAGAAATTTTTTTCCTCATGATGTATGCCAATACCTTTGTACCTCATAGTCTCATAGAGTTGCCTAAAACACTGAGAGATTAAAACCTTTGACCAATAACTATGTGTCAGAACTCAATGGGAACCCAAGTCCAGCTAGACTAAAAGCCAGCTTCCTATCTACTATCTGACACTAACTGGGGACATTCCTCACTTCATCCACCCCTCTGCCCAGCAGCGCAATGAAAGTGCTTTCTCCCTTTCTGGTGTGGGGTAAGGTGGGGAAGGGCATACCCAGAACTTGGGGGGGTCAGCATGCAGTCTCTGGGTGGGGTGGACACAACACTTAGTCTGGGGGTGGGGTTGGGGTGGGCCCCGGCATTCTGTCTTTAAAAGGTTCACCATCACTGTGCTAGGATAACTTACCATCTGTGCCCTTTGGAAACTGAGTTTTCTCATACTATTATGCATAATTCTTAGTTTAATGAACTTCTTCTTATCTCCATATCAACCATTGTTAATGTCTATCAGCTTTAACAAATGTATATTTAATAAGAATTCATAGTAAGGACCTAAATATAAAAATATCCCAAATCAGGAGCATACTTTCCTTTACATTCCTTGATCCCTCCAGGGGATAGAGATTCAACCTAAAGAAGAAGCCAAAAAATTTTTTTTTCTGTACTAATTTTACCTTTGAATGGGGCACTTCTAATGGGCAAGTCATTCCATTGTTTGCAGGACATAGTGTCTCACATACCAGACTGATTCATTGCTGGGCCAAGCAGGTCTTTCCTCAGGGTGGTTCCTCATTGAATTTGGCTACTGAATTTACTGGAAGATGTTATTACCAAATCCAGTTTGGAATCTCTAGGAGATTCTCTGAACTTGTGACATTCACAAGATCAGACCCTGAGCCATGACCCTGGATAGGATCATGAAAGAAACACAAAGCTCACAAAAAGAAAAGTAGTCCCATAGTTTCAAAGTCACATGACAGCTGTGTACAAAAACGGCACCCTAAAACAACTTATCTTCCTAATTAGCCTTTATTAGACCCACCATAGTTCTTATACTGCATTCTACCAAGGAGAGATTGTCAGATGGAACTTTTTTTAAATGAATATTCATTTCTAGCTCAGCAGGCAAAATAAATGGAAATAGAAGATACCTTAAATGCCTTGAAAGAAGGGAAAAAATACCTCCATCATGCAAGTTTAAAAATAGACTCAACAAACTTCCATATTTCAAACCCTCTAAGAATCACATCCTTTTTGTTCAGTTATGCCATTAAAACATACTAAAATAAGCTATAGTACAACATGATATCATATAATATAATGTAATGATATAACAGTGATACATGTCATATAATAATCATATCAATGAACTGTATTCGAGGGGTTGTTTAGTTATAACCGAGGGTTTCAGTCTTTCAATATAGAGAAGAGGAAAGAGAGTGAAGACCCCCCCCTTCTCAAAATGGGATTCAGGGGAGACAGCTGATGTTTAAGGTTGGCTCAGAGAGAAGAGAGGGGGTTTGAAGGTTTTCCCCCTTCTGCCTTTCCTCCTTATATAAGGCTGCTCTCCCAGATTCTTCTGTCCCTTTTGTCCCCTCTCCACTACACTAGACCAAAGGGTCTCCCCTTGATCTGTTCACTCACACTTGATTCACAGCTTGGGGAAAAGATAACTATTTTAATGTCAACTCAACTAGGATAATACAAATGAATAACTATCAGGGAAAGAATGGGAGAGGAAAGTTGGGAAAAGGGGGTCTCTGTCTCTATCTAAAAACTTTCCCCTCCCTCCTAGAGTTTGGGGGTAACTCAGGCCTTGGCAGCCTGGGTCCCTTGAGAGAAAGTCAGGTTGAGTCAGCCTGGGTTTGGGCCCTTGGCCACAGTTCCGATTCAGGGCAACGGGAGCTGAAGTAAAGTTGGATAGAGATTTAAAATGTCTTTCTCAGGTTTCCTATTCAATAGTCTTTTCAATTGGGAAGTTTTGGGGAGAAGGAAAATGTGAGTAACCCTCAGGAGAAAGTCTTTTTCAACCTCTTTTTGGCTTCTCCTGACTGAGAGCCCAACTGCTCTTCCAGCCAGAATCTTCTCCCCTCCAGATTCCCAAATTCCTGGAATCCCTCTCCATCAAGGTGATCAATTCCACACACTCTTCAGCACTTTTCTTATGTGCCAGTCTCTGTCACAAATCCTCCATTTCCTGTTGTTCGCGTGATGCCACACTGGCCCATCCCAGAGACATACCTTCTCTGTCTATTCTAATCTGTCTATGTTACTTATTGTTCCCATCTACCCTCCCCCCTCCCAAAATAAATCTTATCCTAATATGTCTATTTGCTAATCTAAGTTCCTATCTTATGCTAAGACTGAGTTGTGGGAAGAGGGTTAAGATTATGTGCCAACAAAATTTTACAATATGCCAATTTCTTAATACAAAGGATATTCCTATTGCAATCAATATAAAATTTAACTCTTAAGTAAAATTGAACTATCCTATGCCTTATGTAATGCTAATTACAATATAAAAAATCATAATAATTAATGTATATATATATATATATTAACTTGTATCTAAATAAAATCTGATTTATTCTGTCCCTGTTACCTCTCTAGTTATAACATTCCCTTTTTCTCCCTAAATTACTCTGTCCCTTTTAATGTTTAAGTATGTTAATTCTTTCCTTTCTATCTACATTAGTGGATTAGATCATTATTATGCTACATATGTACATGTCTGGGTTTTGTACACATTTACATATGTTACATGTTATATATATATGTATACACACACACACACACACACATATATATATATATATACATCCTATGATAGTAGAGATCTATTTATAGATATACTATTTATGGGCTGTCCTTATTTATGGCACAGTCCCTCCTTATTTACGGCACAATCCCTAATGTCAGTGTGAAATTTGTTTGTGTTATAGATATGTTGTGGTGGATGCATACTTACTCCTCTTCAGGAAATCCACTTCTCATGTTTCCTAAAGATTTCTTCTTCATTCTTCCTGTTTTGATTCTAATGTGGATGTGGATGTACTTCCCTATAAGTGAAGTTAATGTGATTGGCAATTGATTTTACATAACCTGTTTTCCTGCAGTTCATTCCCCATAATGTCTTTGATTCAAAGTTCTTTTTAGTTTTCAATGTGTCTTCCATCCTTTGGTATTGCTTGAAGTAGTCACCAGTCTGGATGTTTTCGTCATCACAGGATACATACTTGTCGGTCATCTCATCTTGAAAGTAGATCTCAGGTATCCAGAACTACAGGATCATGCATTGTGTAAGATTAACTTGTGAGTGTGTGTAAGAGTGAATATGTTGATGCATGTGAGTGAAATTTTATATGGGATGTTTATGCCATCTTCATGTATACAAGTGTGATCTTTTTATGTAATGAATGTAGGTGTCACTTTTTTTTTTTAGTTTATACTTCCTTTTTTCCATTTGATTAAGTTTATTTAGTCAATTTAGAACATTATTCCTTGGTTACAATAATCACGTTATTTCCCTCCTTCCCCTCCACCCATTCTTCCAGCAGTCAATGTTCAATTTCATTGGGTATTACTTGTGCCTTGATCAGAACCTATTTCCATATTGTTGTTTGCACTAGGATGTTCATTTAGAGTCTTCATCCCTAACTATATCCCTTCAACCCATGTATTCAAGCAGTTTTTCTTTGGTGTTTTTACTCCCTCAGTGTTTCCTCTGGATGTGGAGAGTGGTTTTTCTCTTAGGTTCCTCCAAGTTGTTCAGGATCATTGCATTGCCACTACTGGAGAAGCCCATTACATTCGATTGTACCACAGTGTATCAGTCTCTGTGTAAAATCTTTTCCTGGTTCTGCTCCTCTCACTCTGCATCAATTCCTGGAGGTTGTTCCAGTCCCCATGGAATTCCTCCACTTTATTATTCCTTTGAGCACAATAGTATTCCATCACCAAAATATACCACAATTTGTTCAGCCATTCCCCAATTGAAGGGCATCCCCTCATTTTTTCAATTTTTTTGCCACCACAAAGAGAATAGCTATGAATATTTTTGTACATGTCTTTTTCCTTATTATCTCTTTGGGGTACAAACCCAGAAGTGCTTTGGCTAGATCAAAGGGCAGACAGTCTTTTATCGCCCTTTGGGCATAGTTCTAAATTGCCCTCCAGAATGGTTGGATCAATTCACAACTCCACCAGCAATGCATTAATGTCCCAACTTTGCCACATCCCCTCCAATATTCATTACTTTCCTTTGCTGTCCTGTTAGCCAATCTGCTAGGTGTGAGGTGAGACCTCAGAGTTGTTGTGACTTGCATTTCTCTGATTATAAGAGATTTAGAGCACTTCTTCATGTGCTTATTAATAGTTTTGATTTTTTTATCTGAAAATTGCGTATTCATATCCCTTGCCTATTTTTCAATTGGAGAATGGCTTGATTTTTTGTACAACTGGTTTAGTTCTTTATAAATTTGTGTAATTAGACCTTTGTCAGACATTTTTGTAATGAAGATTCTTTCCCAATTTTGCTTCCCTTCTAATTTTGGATGCATTAGTTTTGTTTGTACGAAAACTTTTTAATTTGGTGTAATCAAAATTATTTATTTTACATTTTGTGATTTTTTCTAGCTCTTACTTGGTTTTAAAGTCTTTCCTTTCCCAAACATATGACAAGTATTGTAGGTATCTTTCTTAATGTGTGATTGTAAGGCAATTATTATATTCCTATGTGGTATATTGTAGGGATTAATGATATTTTAGTCTATGCTTGAGATGGAGATTTGGATACATGTTTACTTTTTCTAAGGGATTCTAAATTCATCCAAATAAACTCAGGTTCCACAAGGAACCGCTTCTCCTGTGTTTCACGGGGTACACTAATCCACCCTGATCTAACTAACCCAAATTTATACTGTGTTGAGCATCATTCTATTTCAGTTTCACTGTCTCTTTTGAGTATCACTATTTCCTCTTGAGTGATTTTGTTGGATTCATGGGCTCTATGTTTATTTCTCAAGGGTTGTTCTTGGGGTGATCATGTTTGAATGGATCCTGGGCTTCCATTAAGTTGTCTTTTGTTGTTGGTTTTTTTTTTTTATCATGGGAGTAGTGATGTTTAATGTGAGATGCATGAAACCAAAAATCTTTTCGTATTATTTTGATCGATGTAGGAGTGGTGAGAGCTACATTCTATGGGCCAATCCACCTGAGCTCTGTGGTTTGCCTTTGGTAAAATTTTTCACTTATACTTTGTCTCCTGGCCTGATGTTATGTAACGCTTTGCATTAGTAGTCCTAGTCTTCTCATTTCTTCCAGCCTATCTTGTATCTGTGGCAGATAGGTGTGTAACTAGCATTCCCCTCCCAGCATGAAAACATAAGATGGTTTAGTGGTCCTTCCTATCCATACTGACTGTCCATACAATACCTCATATGGAGAAATATGCAAGTATCCTCTGGGTTTCATCCTCAGAGAGAACAATGCAAGTGGAAGAACCTCTTTCCATTTGAGAGGAGTTTGGACACAGAGTTTAGCTATTGTTTTTTTAACTCCTTATTCATTCTTTCTACCTGTCCTGAACTTTCTGGTCTATATGCATTATGGAAAGTACCCTTTATTCCCAGAGATTTACACTTGTTGTAAAATGCTAGATGTAAAGTGATTTCCCCTGTCTCAGTCTATGGAGTCTGGAATGTCATATCTAGGAACTATTTCTTTAAGCAATGTTTTCACTACCATGCCATTGCTGTTTTTTCCTTGATGGATATGCTTCTGTCCATCGAGTGAGTCTGTCCACCATGACTAAGACATATTTATGCCCTTGGTCCCCAGGCATGTTAATAAAATCAATCTGAAGACACTGAAAAGGCATATAAACTAGGGGTCACCCTCCCAATGCCTTGCATTTGAAATGACCTTGATTAAACCTTCTACAGATGTCACATGTCTGACACAGTCTTATAGCATTTGTTAAACACCTATCATATTCTAGGTACCTGCTAAGTATTAGGGACCCTATCACTATTAGGTTTATTTCCTAAGGTAGTCAGAGAAAAAGGAAAATTATCTACATATTATAAAATATTTATAACTTTCTATGTGGTGGCAAATAACTGGAAATTGAAAGGATGTGCATCAATTGGGGAAAGGTTTAAAAAGTTGTGCCATGTGATTGTGATGGAATATTACTCTTCTGTAAAAAATGATAGGAAGGTTAATTTTTTAAAAATGGGCTCAAAGAAACAATGAACTAGAGGAATTCCATGTGAACTGGAATGACCTCTAGGAATTAATGCAGAGTGAAAGGATCAGAACCAGGAGAACATTATGTGCAGAGACTGATACACTGTGGCACAATCGAATGTAATAGACTTCTCTATGAGTAACAATGCAATGACCCAGGACAATTCTGAAGGACTTATGAGAAAAAATGCTATTCACATCCAGAGGAAGATTTGTGGAAGCAGAAACACAGAAGAAAAACAAATACTTGATCACATGGATTGATGGAGATATGACTAGGGATGTAGATTCTAAACGATCACCCTAATGCAAATATCAATAATATAGAAATAGGTCTTGGCCAATGACACATGTAAAACCCATAAGAATTGTGCATCAGCTACAGGAAAGGGGTGGGTGGAGGAAAGAACATGATTTTTGTAATCCTGGAAAAATACTCTAAATTAATCAAATAAAAAAATAAAAATAAATAAAATGCATAAAAACATGGAAATACTCATATTAAGTAATGAAGAATGAAATGAGCAGAACCAAGAGAACATTATATACAACAGAAATAGTGAGTAAAGAATCACATGTGTATGTCTGCCTCCACTGGAAGAGCTAATAAGTAGAAATAAGCAAGATGTGGTTTTATGTATACATATATCTTTTTGTCAATAATACCTTCTCTAATGGGGGAAGAGGAGAAAGAGAGGGAATTATCTGGGCATTTTAATGTAATAAACAAATAAATACATTTTTAAAAGGAAAATGACCAATATTTCCCTCAAGGGCCTTGAAAACAATTGGAGAGACAATATATTAACAAATATATACAAATCAAGCTACATACAGAATTAATAAGAAATATTAAGCCAAAGGAAAGCCCTGGAATTGAGAGGACATGGGGAAAGCTTCCTCTGGAGAATGGGATTTTAGTTTGGATTTAAAGGAAACTAGGGAGTCCAATAATTGGAGAGGAGGTGGGAGATTATTCCATTCAAGGGAGACATCCAGAGAAAATGCTCTGAGCCAAGACTTAGAGCAGGGGTCCCCAAACTTTTTACACAGGGGGCCAGTTCACTGTCCCTCAGACTATTGAAGGGCTGAACTTTAAAATCCTAACCCTAACCCTAACCTAACTGGGCAGCAGTATACAAGGTGCAGAATCCCCTACCCCAGATCACTGCTCACTATGCTGACTTCCATTGTGCAGCCACATAATCATTTGTGTGGTGCCTCATTCTACGGCACCATGCAAAGGATTATATCATGTGAAGTAGTACTGTACATGAGCGATGCCGTGCTTTGTGGTGCTGCCACATACAGTGCTTCTCTCACTGACCACCAATGAAAGAGGTGCCCCTTCTGGAAGTGCAGTGGGGGCCAGATACATGGCCTCAGGGTGCCCTATGTGGCCCACGGGCTTTAGTTTGGGGACCTCTAACTTAGAGAGCCTTATTCATGGAACAGCCAGGAGACCAGCATCACTAGTTAAAAAAGTATGTAATTTGGCATAAGGTATTAAAATACTTGAGAGGAAGGGTCCAGGATATGAAAAGTTTTGAATACTAAACATAGAATTTTGTATTGGCTCCTAGAGGCAATAGGATGCTGCTGAAGTTGATTTAATAGGAAGGTGACATAATTGAACCTGAACTTTAGGGAAAAAAATGAATGACTGAATGGAGGACAAATTAGAAAGCTGGGCAAGGCCACCAGTAAATTATTACCATATTGCAGAGGAGAAATGCTAGGGCTTAGCAAAAGTCTGGATATGGATGGAGGGTGAGAGACAACTATGAGTTTGAGGGATGGGGCTTAGGGGTTTGTCCTCTGTTCTACTAGAGATGTGTGTGGGGAGGATAATTTGGAGGGGGAGGAAGCAATGCATTATGCTTTAACCATATTTATATATGACCATTGAGCACAGTTTGAGATGTCTGGAGGACATTTGAATATGTAATATTAGAGATCAGGAGAGATTTTGTGCAAAATAAGTCAATTTTAGAACCATAAGTATAGTGATAGCAATTAAACCCATCAGCATTAAGATCACCTAACAAAATAGTATATAGAGAGAAGATTAGGAAAGAATCCTGAGAGAAGCTTTTGGTTAAAGAGCATGATCTAGAGTAGGATCCAACAACTCATTGGTGTTTCACTATGTGCAGTCAATTTAATTCTTAAACATTGGAAATGTAGATGATAGAGTTGTTTGCCAAATGTAACTGGAGTACAATGCTTTGATTCTTTATGAACATTAGTGGAACCTTTGAGTAATCTTCCACCAATCTCATCCTCATTTTCCAATTAACACAAATATAATAGTCATAAAGAATTGGCTTGGAGAGGGGCTTAATTTTATCAGTGTCTTGTATTTTTAAAGTGGCTCCTAGGTGCCAGGTAATGTGCTAAGCACTTGGGAAACAAAAAAGACTCTCCAAAATGATGACAACGACAACAACAAAAACAAAACAAAAAGCCAACCCCCAAACAAAAATTCAATCCCTTCTCTCAAGGAGTCATAGAATAATGGATCCTATGATGTTCAAATAGGCAAATGGATAAAATAATATGGCTAAAAGAGAAAGAATTTATGGACATTTTTATTATTTCCCACAAATGATTATAAAATAAATATCTAGTATGATGTAATCTTATAAAATTAGCACAGAATTATTCAGGGCTTCATAGTATATTTTCTTTTTTTTCCATAGTATATTTTCTACATTCCCCTTTATCCAATATGCTGAAAGCATTCAGAGGCAACAAACTTTAATAACTTTTCTGTTGACTTCTTTTGGTGAAGGAATGAATATAGTATTTCCATAGTTTATTATTGTCAGCTATAAGCTATCAACTATCAAGGACTTGTCCTCTGTTATCAGAAAGTTGTATGGCTAAAATTTATTTACTTTCAAGAGATGTTTCTTTGGGTTGTGATGCTTAAAGATAAGTCAGGCTCTTGAATATTATCACACATAATGTGACAGCATATTCAGTATTAGGCAGGTTTTCTTAAAAAAATAGACCCTATGAAAACTGTTTATGTTTAATAGAAATGATTTTAACTTTAGAAACTTATAAAATTATGTAAATAAACAAACATTTATTAGTTATAGTCTATGTGTCAGAACTTTAACTTGATATTTTTGTGTCTAGGACAGGGTTAGGAAATGTGTCATCAGCTTATGGGAGGGGAAACAGAGGCCAAGGAATAATTTTGCTATTGAGTGGAGGGAGGATATACCCCTGGCAATAAATTGATAACTTCTGAATCGATCTAAACCAATACTACATTTATTGAGTGCCAACCTTGTGTAAGATGCTGGGGTAGGTGAAGGTAATAAAAAGAAAAAAAAATGGACTTCTGATTCATAAGACCAAGAATATGGAGGATTTTAATCATAGTTAACATTTACATAGTGCTTACTGTATGCCAGGTACTGTGCTAAGCGCTTAATAATTCATTATTATCTTGTTTGATACTCACAACAACCCTGGGAGGTATATGCCTTTATTATTCTCATGTTACAAGTGAGGAAAACTGAGGTTAAGTGACTTGTCCAGGGTCATCCATCAAGTAAGTGGCCGAGGTCAAATTTGAAATCAAATCTTCCTGACTCCAGGTCTAGTCATCTATAGACTGTTCCACCTACCCATCTCTTGATAATTGCTTTGATATGCATGATCTCTCAAAACTCTCCAAAATATTAGCTATATACGAGATCAAGCAATTTCAATTGTCTACAAGACCCAAGACAATAAAAAACCTAACAGGGCTTTTTCAATGACTTTACAAAAGAAGAGATTAAGCTTTAACCTCTAATATGATCATTTAGCATCATTTCCCCTACTTTCTAGCAGAAAGGCTACAGAAACACAAGTACTTACAACAAAACTCAACCCTTTTCTTTCCTCCATCTAGTATTTCAGAAAACCAAAAAAGAGAAGCTTTCTCTGGACAAGGTTCAGTTCTAGAATAGAGAAATGAGGAACTGAGAGAACAAGGAAAGGACACCCATGAGACACTTCAATAATTTTTTTTTAAACCCTTACCTTCTGTATTAGGCTCAGTTCTGTGTATTCATTCCAAGGCAGAAGAGTGGTGAGAGCTAGGCAATGGGGGTTAAGTGACTTGCCCAGGGTCACAGAGCTAGGAAGTGCCTGAAGCCAGACTTGATCCTAAGACCTCCCATCTCTAGTCCTGGCTCTCAATCCATTGGCCCACTTAGCTGGCTCTGACACTTCATTAATCTTGAGGGAAAGAGCCCAATATAAAACTTAGTTCATGTTCTTGCAAAAGTAACTTGGAGCAGAAAAAAATAATATGGAAAGAAATCTAATTAGTAATAAGTACAAAGTGCACAAAATATCTGAGGCTTTGTTTTCCAGAGGTTCATGAGTAGTGTGTAGATTCAATTACAAAGAATTCCTTGAAGAAATAAAAGTACAACTAAGCTAGAGGACTATTTAGTGTTCATGGCTGGGCCATGCCAATAAAAATGACAATATTCTAAAGGTAACTTACAATTTTAATGCTATATTAATGAAATTATATAAGGTATACTTTCCAGTATTTAGTGAAATCTTAACAAAATTAATTTTGAAAAATAAAATATCTTGAGTAAATAATGCAAAGAAATAAAGAAAAAGATGGAATAGCTTCTTAGCTTCAAACTATTTTATAAATCAGTAGTCATCAAAACTATCTGGTGGTTAAAAATTAAGAGAGAGATTGATCAATGAAACAGATTAGACAAAGGAAAACAATAACCTAATGTTTGTCAAATGAGAAAACAAATTACTTCAGAAAAAAACTCTTTATTTGATTAAAATGTCTGTGAAAACTGGAAAACTAGGAAACTATCTGAAAGAAATTAGATTTAGTAAAACACCTCATGTCATATTCCTCAATATATTCTAAATGGATGAATGGTCTTAATAGGAAAGATCACATTATAACAATATTAGAAAAGAAACAAACAGGTGTATGATGATAATTGTGGAATATCCATGGCAGACTTTTAAATTTAAACTGAATTATTAATATTTTATCCACCTTTTTCTTAAGTCTAAACTATCAACAAAACAATAAATCTAGCCCTAGTTTTATAGCATTTGCTAATTTCCAAGCCATAATAATTAGTTCTCACAAGTTGGTATGAGTTAGTTCCACCATACTCTTAGAAACATATCATATATCTCTCGTAGCTATGCATTGGAGCTGCATTGTAATAATAATAATAATAATAATAATAATAAAGGATAATGACAATTGCAAAAAACAGATATAACTTTCATATCATGAAAATGAAAAACTTCTGCACAGACTAAGAAAGAAAGCAGCCAAATAGGAAAACAACAAAAAAAGCAAACCTTGGATAAAATTCCTCTGCTAGAATTTGTTATCCAAGATATAGAAAAAAATTATATAAAAATATATGTAATGATTACAACAATGTAGAAGAAACACACAAAAATGAATGTAGTAAAATTGTAAACATGGTGAGGGTATGACCCTGGGTGAAGAAATTTATCTCTTGGTGTTATCGGCAACTTTGAAGTGAACATTTATCAGATAATCTTATATTTGTGAAATTGGTTTTTATTCTTGCTTAAGATTTCAAATTTACCTCTATTAAATTCTTTCATTTTATTTTAGTTATAGTAACATAGACTATCATTATCTTGTTGTATCCTGATTTTCATTTGTCAGTTTGATAACCAAAGCATCAATGCTTTTGTCAATGTCATTGGTAAAATTTAAAAAAAACACAGGGCTAAGATAAGATATCTTGGTTATTTACTGGAGACTATATGGGCCTGGTCATCCAACCAGTTTTGATGCCATTTCATTGTAATATTCTTTAGTCCTGGGCTCTTTGTGTTTTCCACAACAATAATATGCTATAATTCATTAAAAGTTTTGCTAAGATCTAGATAGATTACCATCTATAGCTGTTTAGCAACTTTTTAATAAAGAAAATAAGGTTAGTTGGTCTGTATTTGCTTTTGATGAAGCCATCATAGATTTTTACAATCATATACTGGAAGATTCAGTCTGAAGGAGAACATGATTAAAGGAGGATATAAATTAAAAAAATATGTATATATATGCATATATATATATAAAGTAAGTTTTTAAAAGTGAGAAAAATTAGTATTACAGTGTAAAACTATTGTGTAAGGAGGTGAAAAATATAATTTTCTAATAATTTTGGAGAGCTAGGGAATGAGGTTGGATGTGATTATCAAGTAACTGGAGGTGACAAAGGAGAATTTTGCAAAAATATGGCAAACTCTGAAGGCAGACTGAAGCATACTTTATCACTTTGGAAATATATTTTTCACTACTTCACATAACTATTATCTTTTGCTTACTTTTTCAATGCATGGGTGAAGGGTTTATAGGGAGAGTATTTAGAACTCAATTTTTTAAAAAATGAATGTTATAACTGAAAAATTTTAAAGATATACAACAAAGGGAGGATGGGAAGCATAAAGACTTTTGAAGCCTTGGGGCTAAGAAACAAATAGGAGTTTCTTTCTAAAGAGTTAAGTCAAGAGGGCAGCTGTGTGGCTCAGTGACTTAAGAGCCAGGCCTAGAAACAGGAGGTCCTGCATTTAAATCTGTCCTCAGACACTTCCAAGTTGTGTGACCCTGGGCAAGTCATTTAACCCCCATTGCCTATTGTTCTTCTGCCTTGGAACCATTACACAGTATTGAGTCTAAGACAGAAGGTAAAGGTTTTAAAAAAAGAGTTACATCAAAAGTGTGAAGAGGAATCTATTGCTTGTCATCCAAGCAATGAAGAAGTGGTATGAAAAATACTGTAATGCAATAGATGATCCTTTAAGTGTTGGAAGAAGAAAAAATAAAATTAGAATATTTGTTTAGTTTGATGATTGCCTGGTAAGGGAAAGTAAAGAGGCTATTTTTTGACAAGGTATCTTCAGGGTAGAGTTCTATTGTTTTCTCAGGGCATATCATCAAGAAATAACATAATCTGTTAAGCTTTCTCACAGTATGTTATTATAACCTGCCAGTAGTAAAGGACACATGAAAAATCTACATGATTTTTTTGTTGTTGTTGAACAGAGAAGGAGCATGAATAACTATGGAAACTAGGAAGTCTTCCCGGGGAAATGGCACAAAATCTAAGTTTTGAAAGAAACCAGGATTCTAGCACGTCACATTTATGCAAAGACATAGAAGTATGAGATAGAATATTGAATTTGGGGAAAATACAGCTAACCCAGTGCTCAAGTAATATAGAGCACACAAAGGGGCATACTGTGAAATAATAACCCAAAAGGATATGGGAAGCAGATTTTAAAGGTTTTATAAGTCAATCTGATAATTTTACTAAAAACATAGGGACAAAAGAGAGCTGGTATAGTTTCTTGAGGAAAGTGACATTGTAAAACATATATTAGGAAAAAATATTTTGTCAGCCTTGTAAAGGATAGATCATAGAGAAGATATTAGAAGACCAGAGTTCAGTAATGAAGTATAGAAAAAAAGGAGATGAAGGTGATGATTATGTGAAATGAAAAAAAGAAATGGATCTGAGGGATCTCATAGATGTAAAATTAACAAGTCTTGGTAACAGATTAGGCAAATTGTGTAAGAGTGATTGAGTAGATAAATCAGAAACTGGAAACCTTTGTGACTGAATGATGGTGGTATCCTTAACCAAAGTTTTGGGGAAAAGTTAATATAGCAGTAAAAATGAGTTTTATTTGAGGTCATGTTATTTTTCATACCAGGCTTTAAGAAATAATATAATCACCCAGATAATTAATTATATACTATAATCATCACTCAGAGTTCAACTATTACTATCTTCAGAAGACCTTTCCTATTCCCTCCATTTTCTCATGCTTACTCATGTCCTATCTCAAGTTAATTTCAATCTATTTGCAAGTGTTTTCTATATAGTTACAAAAACAAGTGTGACCTTCCCTATTATCATGTAAACTCCTTGATGTTAGGGATTATTTCCCTTACCTGTTTCTTCCTCTATCACAGAGAAAAGAGTAAGTGCTTAATGTATGCTTATTAATTGATTGACAATTTATTTGGTCAATCTGAGACTCTTTTACATAAATGAATCATATGGTCATATATTTTGAGATATAGTATATTTTGAAGATCATTTAGTTTAAGTTTATATGAGGCCTTTGTTTTTCATGTGAGGAAACTGAGACCCAAAGAAATTAGGATAAAGAAGTCTTATTCAAATTCATATGTAGTAAGTGCTTTTATTTTATTTTATTTTATTTTATTTTATTTTTTATGACTATCTCTTTTAATCCTCACAAAAATCCTGGAAGAAAGGTGTTGATGATATCTGTATTTTACAATTGGGGAAACTGGGGCAAAAAGATTAAGTGACTTTCCTAGGGTCACACAGAATTCTAACTCAATCCTTTGACTCCAAATCTAGGACTTGCACTACTATATGAAATATCGACTTTCATCAAAATCAAGGACTTCTAATCATTACTCTTATAAAAATCAAAAATTGAATGAGCTTATTGAAATACAAACTTTCACCCAAAAGATATTTAATAAAAGTCAATATATGCATAAAATAAAAACTCTAGATGATAATTCATTATTTATATCTTATAAGGTGGGAAAATAAGAGAGAGAGAAGCACAAGCCACACCTTTATATAGGCTATAGTAAATAAGGTAACATAAATAAGTCTATGACTGAGAGAAAAAAAGAGTTTTTTTTAGTAAAAATTAAAAATAAACTCATTAATAAAGCAATAAAGTAAAATACAGTGAGAATATCACTTCCTTATTCCTAAAAACTGAGCCACGATTTTCTTTATTGAAAATTAAATGTGCCTCCTTTTATAAGGAATTTCATATTTTCACTTTCTGTCTTATGAGGAGCAGAATTTCTAGGATAGAGGAGTTTAGTAATATCACTTTGTTTGCTTTAAGAGACAGAGTAGTAGATAGCTCTCACTTTCCAACTCTTTAAGAGGATCTCCATAAAAGAGGAAAGACAGTTAGTTCTGGGGGCCATATTGCTTTGACTTCTTTGGGAACAGGGTTCCTGGATCATTCTTTCAGACCAAGATTGGTTAGTGACTGTTGAGAGAATTACTTTTGAGAGTTTGAGATACACCTACGTAGTAGTGTTAAAGTCTGATTCTGGAGAGCTTTTCTCTTGCAGAGAGAAAGAGTTGTCAGAGGGACTCTTTCCACTTTTTCTAACTTAGGAGCAGGGCCTGTGTCAGTGTTTCTCTGCCAAGAGATTCTGACAGATATATCTGACAGGTTGATTTTATATATTACTGTAGGAGTTAAGGAGTTCATCATCAAGTAAATGTTCTTCTATTAGCATAGTTTAGTTAGATACAGAAATATTATTTAAGATAGCTGAGTTTGAGATAGTTTAAGTTAGGTCTGCTTTGGCAGACAAGAAGAAGCTGCAAAGAAAACAGTTAGATTAGGGGTGCAGTATTATTTAGAGATTTTAGTGTAGGGTTAAGAGATTTCCTATTTCCTACCTACTGTTTTCTGTCTGCCTCTCCTCATAGAATAAATAAATAAGGGTTGTATCAAACTGTTTTAGGCCTTCTATCCACTGCCTGCATAATAGTTTAACCCCTAACAACCTTCCACAAAGAAGTTTATTAATAACAAAATCAGTTTAACAATAACAGCTTGGCTATCAATATTGATTAGCCATAATAGCTATTATTTACCCATAATACTCCCCAATCTGATGCTTCTAAAAATCTATTTTTAGACATATATCTCAGACTTTTTTCATTTAACCTTTTAAAATGTCATTTAATTTTATTCAGTCCAATGTTCTTGTTTGCCAATTTTTTTTTAATTTTTGATTATTTTATCCAATGTATTAGCTATTCTTTTTTCATTTTCTGTCAAATTTAGATGTCATAAAGAAGTCATTTATTCTTATACTAATTATGAGTAATTTGAATTTAAATTCTTTGTCAAAATACAGCCTTTATTTATGTTTTAAAATTTTAAAGCATAGGAATGGAAGAACCTTTATTTGAAATTATGTAAATGTTTCATTTAGAACAAAGAACTAGTATTATTGTTTATAGAGAAACCATGAAACTTCTCAATAAGATGAGGGTCAAGCGAAGATGCCCACTGTCGCCACCATAATTTGTCATATGGCATTGGAAATAAAAATGCAAGAAGAAAAGGAAATACAAAGATAAGCATAAGAAAGAAAGAAAGAAAAATTATCCTTATTTTATGCTTATATATGATAAATTTAAAAAATAAAGAAAACTAACTAAAGCAATTAATAACAAATTAAATGGTAGTATTCAAAATATATAAATATATTCTTAAACAAAAAATAAGGAAAAGATAAAATTAAGAAATGTCATTTAAAATTACAATAAAAATATACCAAATATCTGGGAGTTAACAAAGACACATATAGGACTAACTTTTAGAAATAAAACTAGATAACACTTGTCATGTGAATAAAGGAAAACAAAAAAAAAATTAGGCATATATGTAATACTAGTGGCTGGATCACAATAGAATAGTAAAATTACAGTACTAACAAATTACTTGTACAAATGACCAGTAAAATTACCAAGAATATATTTTATAGATTTCAACACAATAACACCAAATATTATGTGTATGAACAAGTTAAATATAACAAGGGGAATAATAAGGAAAAATACATAGAAAGATCCTTAACATGAACACATTTAAATATATATAAGGAAGTATTAATTATTAAAACTAATTCCAGACCCAAAATGAAAAGTACATATGTGGGAGAGATTAGATGAATAAAACCTAGGAGCAAATATCAGCAACAGGTTAGTAATTGCTATTTAAAAAAATACAAAGTACGTAGGTAAAGAACTATTCCATAAGAAATAACTCTACTGGGTAAAGTAACTCAGTAAGAAAATCAGTAAATTATATCATATTATACAATTTACATTAAATTTGAAATGAATGACCTCAATAGAGTAAAATCTTTTTTTAATTAGGAAATAACATATTATTACATTTTCCCCATCTGTGGATGGGGAAGGACTTATAATCAGACATTGGATAGGAAAGATTTTTTAAAATGGCAATTATTTCAATTTTATAAATCTCTTCTATGGAAAAGTTTCTATGAGAATTAGAAATTAAAATACACATTGGGAAATATTTTCACTAAATATTTCTGATAAAGGCCTAACAATCAGAACCAGGGAATTGATGGAAATTTTTAAGATTAAGATCTCTTTCCCATTAGGCAAGTAGTTTTATCATTTGAAAAAAATATATTTTCAAAATAAGAAAGTCCTAACTAATAGCACTATTAAATTGGTTGAAGTCATGAATGATAGAAAAACACAATTAAGATATGAAATGTTGGTAATAAGAATAGAGTAAAACTTTTTAACTCCTTTTTAACTAAAATGAATAAAGTAGGAGTAATGGCTGGTGTCCTATATAATTTAGCAGATGAGCATCTTGCCAGCAATCAATTGAAGGGAGGATCAGTATGCAACAAAACTCTGATTCAAGCAGTGATTTTGAAAACTAGGGTCTCCATTCCAACAACTTTTCACCCTTTCAACTTACTATAACAGAATGACAGATGTGGGACATAATTTGGGAACTGAGTTTGTCACATGAAGCACTTTTACTTGCTCCCCAGAGGTGGGGAGACTATAAAGTTAAAAACAAATTGTGGATTTCCAAAATTTTCACGTGTCCCCTAAACTGGTTAAAACCATCTGAGAATGGGAGAAGATAAGTGCTTATGATTCATGTAGTAGTCATTTAAATATGTTGCATTTTTTCTTTTTATTTATTTGTTTGGTTTTTTTAATCCTTCATAAAAATGTATTTTCCTACTTCTCAATTCTTCTAATATTCCCTCTCATGTCCTCTACTATCTAGCATTAATATTGTCTTTTGTGTTTCCTTCTTGATACATGTTGCTTATCCTTTTATTAAACTTCTAAACTCTATCTGTACTTGTTACACTTTTAATATTTTCATTTGTGGAATCCTATTTCTTAATTCATAAGATCATATGTATTCTATGTTAATATATATATATATATATAATGCATACATATATATATATATTAGTGAATGAGACAGATGAGAGGGTAGAGAGAGGGCAGAGAGAGAGAGGGACATTGAATGGGAGGAGTGACAGAAATAGCAGAGAGGAATGGGTATAGAGGAAGACAGAATGAGAAGAGAGAAATAGTGAGAAATTAAAGAGGGAGGGAGGATAAGAGGACTGAGTGACAGAGGGTGGAGAGAAAGGAGAGAGTGAGATTGAGACAGAGAGACAGAGAAAAACAAAGAACAGACAGTGAAGAGATATAGAGACAGAGAGACAGGAAGGGAGGAGAGAGAGACAGAGAAAGAAACGAAGATTAAAGAAGGGTGATCATCATTGCTTAGAGGTTTGGGGGATTCTATGAAGAAATCATAACTGACCCCAAGGAGAAGGCAGATATGTTCCATTCTTCATTTTTACCTAGTTTTGTTTTCTCTGCCAAGTAAAATGACTTTACAATAAAAATAACAGAACCAAAGCTGCTCACAAGTTGATACCCAGTAGAAGTCCAGAGAGTAAAAAAGAACTTCGTTGCCCTTGAATTCAAGTCACTTGTCACAGATGAAGCACACATCCTCACTGTCTGTACCTATTAAGTAGTCCCTGAGTCTTCTCATGCATCTCCACTAATGCAGTGCTGATGAATGCTTTCCATGTCTCTAATTGCAAAGATATTTTTATTGTTAAACTGAAATATTTCTTTGTATGAATTCCAAACACTAGTCCTAATTTTGCTTTTCCAGATCCTCTCTTTCAGAATAATCCTTTAATAATTTGAAAACTAGAGACAATCTTAACTAGTCTCTACATCAGGCTTAGCATGCCCAGTTCCTTCCTCTTATCCTTGTGAGAAAACTATTTTTGATTCTCTATTTTCTTACTATTCCAATTTATCTATGTCTTTCTAAACTTTGACAGAACTAGACACAATAGTCTAACATCTGGCATACTGCCTTGCACATAGCAGACACAAAATAATTCAATCGATGTCCTCTGACTAAGGTAGATTATGGTAGGACTAATATGTCACTTGTTTTAGATATTTAACTTTTAGTAATACTCTCATGGTACATTATTAATGCAGGTAAAGGAAATTAAAACTCTAAGTTCTTTCTCATAAATTGCTATGTACCCACATCTTTCCCATCCACTGCTTGCAGAGTTGATTTTTTACTTTAATATCAAAGACAGAACTTTATATTTATCCCTGTTACATCTGCCCTTATCAAGTTTGCACATCTTTTCAGTCTGACAAGATTCTGTTGGAGCCTAGCTATAATACCCAACATATTAACTGTATCTTTTTGCTTTGTATCTTCAGCAACTTGATAAGCAAACCATCTGTGTCCTTGGTCCTTTTCTGTGAAACATTTTCCACAAAAGACTTGCAGTATGATGTAACTGTAAATATTTTGGACTTAAATTCAATCATTCAATCAAAAGGTATTGAGAAGTAGCTAGGTGGTGGAATCTTTAGAGAACTGGGCCAAGAGTCAGGAAGACTTGTGTTAAAAAATGGCTACAGATGTATCCTTGGGCAAGTCATTTAACCTCTACTTCAGTTTCCTCAACTATAAAACGAGGACACTAATAGTACCCATCTCTCAGGGGTGCTAAGATATGAAATATTTTTAAAACAAAGAAAAACACTTTTCATAATGTCTTTGACATAGTAGACATTATAGTAAAGTTAGATAAAATTATTATTAAAGGCTTACTATGGTCCAGGCACTGTTAGGCATTGAATATAGAAGTACAAAGTATTTAAGTACAAATAACCCCTTTTGTGCTAATGATAGGGAAAAGAATTGTTTCTATGTGGATAAAAAACATATATATGTAAAATAAATTCTTTCAAATATACACATTTATTTTAAGGCAGTTCTGGGCTTTGCTAGCTGTATGAACAGGAGCAAATCTCTTAACTGTTTGATTCAGTATTCACATCTATAAATAAGAAACTGCACAGTATAGTAGAAAGAAATTTGGCCTCAAGGTCAGAAGACTTGGTTTCAAACCCTTCCAATAACACATACCAACTATGTGAAATTATGTAAATCACTTAATCTATTAGCGTAGAGGAGGTGCCAACCAGCTTTAATAGAGGGACTTTCCACATGTGAAAAAGTGCTATACTAATGAAGTCACATGCTTGGTTTATTAACTTGTTCAGTAGTGTCCAACTTTTCATGATCCCATCTGAGGTTTTCTTGGCAAATATACTGGACTGGTTTGTTATTTCTTTCTCCAGTTCATTTTCCAGATGAAAGAAACTGAAGCAAATGGAGTTAAGTGATTTGCCCAAGGTCACACAACTAGTAAGTGTCTGAAGTCAGATTTGAACTCAGAAAGATGAATCTTTCTGATGACTGGTCCTGCCTCTATTCACTGCACCACCTGAGTTTGTTATTAGATACCTCCATCTAGCCTGAAATGATCCCAGTGGAGAAGGGCACAGACATTCCTACCAAATGCTGATTCCAAATGAAGACTAAAAAAATTCTGGTTTCATCATATGAGAAAAAGACACATATCACTTACACTGGAGAAAAAATCCATAGAGAAAATAAAGTTAAAAATGGCATGCTTCAATTTGCATTCAGACTCTGTCAGTTCCTTCTATATCAGTGAATGGTCTTTTCCATCATGAATCCCTTGGAGTTGCCCTGAATTCTTTCATTTCTGTTAATAGTTGTCAGTCACAGTCAACCACTATTTTTGAATTTTTTAAACTTTAATGAGTCTTATTCACACGACTATGACATGATGGAGTAGCCTCCATATGGAAATGGATGGAACATGGTAGAAGATGCCTTATCTTCAGCATGGGAAAACCCAAAATATCTCAACAATATGTAATACCTATTACTTGAATAGCTATAGCTTCTCCAGATGTAAACGGTATGTAAATTGCATATAGGCCTTTCTAAGACCAAGATTCAGTCTGGTTAATTTAGTTTTCATGGCCATCTCTCCCACCACCACAGGAAAGCGATGCCATTCCCAAGATAAATTTGTCTCTCACTTCCAGCAAGGTCTGTCTTAAGATGAAAACTTGGGAAAGTTGGGACCTCTGGGACCTCTGGACTGAGATCTTGTGCAATGTGAATTTCCTGATGAGCAGAGCTTTCTGTTTGATGTTGAATCACTGTCAGAAACTTTTAAATCTTCCATATCATGGCTTACTCATTGTTTATATGAACAAATGCTGGCCAGATAAAGAGGAAAACTCTTAAAACTCTTGTTTATTACTTTCCCCATCTTTTGTACTTTGGTTTGTTTCTGTCTCTGATCTTGAGCTTTTTAGTTCAAATTTCCAGTGGCTGAGAGGTATGCCACATCTCTTTTGAATCTTCCAATCAGCAAGTGAACTTTGTCTATTCTCCTTCCTGATAAGTAAAAAGAGTGAGGGTGGAATGAGGCCATTGGAAATATGCATGACTCAGAACAAAAGAGAAATAATGACAAATAGCAAGATTTAAACAATTTTTTAATTTAAAATTTTATTTAATTAATTAATTTAGAATATTTTTCCATGGTTACATGATTCATGTTTTTTTCCCTCCCCTCCTCCTACACCTCTAGCCCACCCATAATTCCACTGGGTTTTACTTATGTCATTGATCAAGACCTATTTTCATATTATTGATAACTGCACTAGGATGAACATTTAGAATCTATATCCTTAGTCATGTCACCATCAACCCATGTGATCAAGCAGTTGTTTTCCTTCTGTGTTTCTGTTCCCACAGATCTTCCTCTGAATGTGGACAGTGTTCCTTCTCATAAGTTCCTCAGAATTGTCCTGGATCATTGCATTGCAACTAGTAGAGAAGTCCATTACATTCAATTGTACCTCAGTGTATCAGTCTCTGTGTACAATGTTTTCCTTGTTCTGCTCCTCTCACTCTGCATCAGTTCCTGGAGGTTGTTCCAGTTCACATGGAATTCCTCCAGTTTATTATATCTTTGAGCACCCATCATTCCATCACCAAAATATATCACAAATTGTTCAGCCATTCCCCAATTGAAGGACACCCCTTCATTTTCCAATTTTTTGCCCCCCAAAAGAGTGACTATAAATATTTTTGTACAAGTCTTTTTTCCCTATGATATCTTTGGGTGCATGAACCTAGTACTAGTATGGAAATAAAAAGTTATTGTAAATTATTTTCTAGGGACATGTGATCTATTATTTATAGATGTTTAAAATGTTGTTAACTTTTACAATTATTTTAAAGTCTTGATTATTTCTATAATATATTCTGATTTTTTAAACCATCACTTGTTACTGCTATTGTCACTTTTATCTAGAGTTGTAGTCAATTTATCTATAGTTCTATTGCTTCTCTCTCTAGTCTGCATCCCTTTATATCCATCTTTGTGTATTTCTTTGTATTCTTTACAATTATTTCTAGGTTCTTGATAATATTATGTTGCATGTGTAAAGCATAATTTGTTAAAACACTCCTCTCCAGCACTGAACATTTAGCTTGTTTTGAATTTATTGCCATTTAAAATGGTTTTGTATGGAATGTTTTGGTACATGCAGGATAATAATTTACTTGGCATGATGGAGAAAGGAATCCTGTTCAGGAATAGGTAGACTTGAGGGCTTCTGAGGTTCCTTCCAAAACTGAGAGTGTCTATATTCCTGGAATTGGACCCATACTTTCCCTTCTACAACTTCATGTGGTTAAGGAAATCCACAAACTCCCTAATCCTTGAAAAAAAGAATTGAGATTCCTTTAGCAATCAAAGACTTCCAGAAAGAAAATAGAATTCATTGAATACAATTATAGCTTTGAAGATGAATGCTCAAAAAGATTTCAGAGATCTCAAAGTAATCCCCTCCCAGGGAGTTGCTGTCCAGATTATATTAGACTATTATACCAGAAGCTTTCTCTGGGACCAAGGATTGGAACCCTTTCTCATTGCCTGATCAGCTCCTGCCTCTGTTTTCTTGTCTTGCTTTCTAGTCTTCTTGATATTAGCTGCTTGATTTGATTCATATGTACTCTGATTTTAACTACACTAATTCCTAAATTGGCTACTTTCCTTGATTCATACACTAAATGATTGATGTGGGAATTGCTACTTTAAATGAGCCATGCACAGTCTTGACCTGAACTAGCCATGTTCCCCAGAAAGTATCAGAGGCATCATATGTGTATCAAAAGTAAGACAATTCTTTCTTGTTCTTTCATGCATATTGTGCATGCAGACATATACTTAAACATATAAACCCATATATTTACACATACACACATTCAATGTATTTGGTATAAACAAGATACTACTGATTTTTCTGTTAGGAACTAATTTGTTTTTCATCAAGATTATCATGAATATAGCTAATTCACATACACATATATATGGGTATATAAATATAGATGTGTACATTTGTACAATCACATATATAAGCACATATGGATATAAAGACATAGCATGTATAAATAGACATTTACATGAGCATAGCGATATGTAGGGAAGATTTTATGAAATGCTAAAAGAAACAAGGGCCCTTTTCTTTGTTACTACCAAGAGACAAAGATTTTGTTCTCATTGTCTGTGAATGATCTATGTAAACTATCAGTGGACATTTTACATTTAAGATTTAGAAAATATTTATCTGGTTGAAAGGCAGCATAGTATTAAGGATAGCAAATTGACTTTGGAATCAGGGAGGTATTGATTAAAGCCTCACCTTTCACATATGATGACTGTGTGAAGCTGGACAAGTCATTTAACTTGTCTATGCTTTAGAATATTGTAATCAAATTATAATGGAAACAGGGGCCCCTAATCTGTATATAGGGATCCCTTCAGATCACATCTTGACATAATTTCAAAATGTGACATTATCTATATTGAATTACATTTTTATTTAATTTGTTATTGGAAGTGTTTTGGGTTGAATGTGACCCTACCCATTGGCCTGATGTTTGGCACTTCTATAATAAACAGCTCTCTCAGACTTTAATTTGAACAGATTTTGATGTGTTACAGTGAAGGGAGTCAACGTCTCCCTGAAGATGGTGGCTATGTGAATATAGAGAAAAGAATGGATTGGAGATCAAAACCCAAACCATATCTCCCTCTCTCTCCAAAGAAATGCATTCCTTGAAAGCATCTAAAGAAACTCTCCTACTAACTTGAATATGACTATGAATAGAAATACTATGAATAATGTGTGACTTTTCATTTTAGTACTTTATTGTTTGTTAACAGGAAGTAAGGATTTGTCCTTTAGCTTTTATAGTGTGATACTACAATCATCCATGATATTTGACACATTATTCTTTTTAATATTGCCATTTCACTGTCATAAATGTGTATCTACTGTGCTTTTCATTTCTTCATTCTTTGCTGCATTACTTCATGCTTCTGTGTTTTTCTGAAATCTTATTCATCATTCCTTCTGTTATGGTAATTTTCTATTGCATTCATATAATATAGTGTGTTAAATAATTCCTAAATCATTGGGAACATATGTTGTTTAAATCTTCTTATTCTCACAAATAATGCAACTGTATAAACTTTTGTACATTTGAATCTTTGTTTGGATTTTTTAAAAAAGGAGCACATCTGTGTAGGTCTAGGTATTCGAGGGATTTATTATACCACAAGCTGAATATATTTCAGCTATTTTATTATATAGATACCTTTATCATTTGAGCTCTTGATTTGAGATCTTCCCTAGGTCATTTGCAAATTCTCATTTTGCCCTACTGATCCTTCTACATATATTTTAATAATTTTTCCCTATGAAAGCTAGGGCTGTCTGGTTAGAGCAGCCTGTGAGTCATTAACTGCCCAACACAGTCTGTTTCCGGTTCTAGAAATCAGTACCCTAATAGACCTTCTTCTAGAATTAAAGGATCATATAAAACCCTCAGACAAGGCTTCAATAGATGATACAAAGAAGCCTATTATTCAGGGCACTATAGGATAATAAAGAGATGAGACATTTTCCAATAATTAGTGAGGAGCAGCTGTCGAATAACCAAAACACACATAAAACTCTTCAGCAGAAAATGGTTAAAAGTAATTAGTGACAGATTGTTTATTGGGGAGGAAAATAGGGTAATTAGAAAGGAGGTTTGGGGGTATGTATTAATGCAGAAGGACGGGTATAAAACTTGTAGTCACAGCCCAGCAAGGGTCCTTGAGGGTATTTTCTAAATTTGTACACTATAAAATTTTGGCAAGTAGTTAAGGACCCTGGATTGAAGTCCAGTAAAATAAACACTTGGTGCATGTTGGGCTGACTTCATGAGTCAAAGGACCATGACAATTTTAAACTTTGGACATTCTAAAATATCAGTGAAGAGAAGCTAGATACAATTTCCTTTGATTTTTATCTTAGCCATATGGACACAATATTACAACCTCCCCAAACTGCCAACTTGATTTCATTAGAGACTTCAACAAAATTGTCCTCTAGGTTTCATATGCAACTGTTCCTCATATTTTTCAGTTATTTGGGCTTCTTAGTTTTAAAAATATATTAGAAAATCTCTCTCCCTAGAACTCCTTTCCATCCTCCCAGTTCCAATTCTTAAGGCAACTGCATCAAATATATTTAATGCTCGTGAGTGATTTACCTTCCTTATGAGATTTTTATTTCACATAATATCTGCACAGTCAAAAAAGTGCTTTTTGACTGCTGAGGCCCAAGGTATACATTTGATGCTAGTGAAATATGTTAGTCTTTTGGTGGGGTAAAAAGAAATGTGGTTAAATGAGTATGGAAAACCTTTGTGCCATTGGGACTATACTCTGTAGATGAAATTAAAAATATAGAACCCATATCAGATCTTAGGCTGAGGTAGGTATGGGGGATCTACTTAAAACCAAAGATATATATATATATATATATATATATATATATATATATATATATATATATATATGTGTGTGTGTGTGTGTGTGTGTGTGTGTGTGTGTGTGTGTGTGTGTGTATGTATGCATATATATAATAGTAGTAGTCTCTCGGTAACTGAGAATGACAATTGTCTTTGTGCGCTTTCATTTGTGATGTACCCTCATATGGCTTGAAGAGGGTGGGGATAGATGAGTGTGCACAAAAACACTTGTATGTGAAGGAGATTTAAGTGGAAAAGTCGATGCACAGAGACAGTCCCACTCTCTCGGCATTGGAAGCCTGGGTCCATTGGCACGAAAAGTCGTTACACCTGGAGACTTCCTCAGCTGCATTGGATGGCCCTGTTGCCTTTTGTGCTCCATCACACCCTAAGCACTCCACAGTGCTTTGCTGCATCGCCCTTTCAGTTGTTGAACCTTCTTATTGGTTTCTTCTATCTGTTTGGCCGAAGCAGTCTTCACATGCTGGGTGAGCAAAGCCCTAGTTCACCAGGGGTCGACAACCCAATGGCTACCCTCACAAGGTTTGGCTGACCTGTTGAAGCCGTTACCCAGGGTGTGGCCGCTGCCACATGCTAGCAGCTACTAGGAGCCACAAGTATATCTACATACATTTATACACACAAACACACATATGCTTCCCACTTGCTGATAGAGAAGTGAAGGGATTCATTGTGAATCCTTTTCATATTATATGAATATAGCATAAGTAATTTAATTATATTTTAACATACATGCTTGTTTTCATTTTGATCAGTTAAGATCTGCCTTATAACCTATCATCATAACCAACCCCCCACTCAGGATACATAAAACCCCAAATCCATAACTTACATGTATAATCATTTAACACTGATTTAAATATTTCTCATGCCCTAATATGAATAAATAAATACATAAATCAAATTTTCATTCTGTATTCTGAGTCCTTCATCTCTCTACCAGGGGGTAGAAAATGTTGTATCATTATTCCTTCTGAATCCTAATTGATCATTAAGCTCTTAAGTATTTAGTACAATAGTGTTCCATAACATTTATATGTAATTTGTTATCCATTCCTTAATTCATGAACAACCTCTCAGATTCCCCTATTCTTTGAAACCTCAGAAGAGCTATAAATATTTTCACATATTCTTAGAATTTGATTTGCTTAGAATTGACCTCTCTCTTAATCTACCTTTTCTTTGATTCTTCCCTTTTTCACCTTTCTCTGCTATTTCATAATTGAAATATATTAATACCCATCTCCATTTCTGAATGTGTGTGTTTACATTCTTTTGACCAGTTCAAAAGAAAGTTGGGTTCATGTGTCAACCATTCCCAATCCTAACTCTCAATTCCTTTTTTTTGTATAGATAGCTAGTTGTTTACCCTGATTAGATGATTCCCTCTAAACTTTTCTGTACCCCACTGCTTTTCCACCTACCCCATGCATTCCTCTTCCCCATTCTTTCCATTCTGCTCTTAGAGACAAGATTAACTCAAAACAGAGCCACTCTGAGCCTTGTCTAGTCCTACTCCCTAAATAAATTCTGATACTGATAGGTCAGAGGGGACTTATGTATAATCTGCATTTACTTGAAGGTAAGAAGTTTATATTTGTTTAGTCTTTTATCTTTGTTCATTCCAGCTTACTTTTTTGTATTTCTCTTCCTTTCTGTGTTTGAACTTCTTAGTTTCCCTCTACCTCTGGTTTTTCCATCAGGAATCCTTAAAGCCCTCTATTTCATTAAATGTATATTTTGTCCTTTGTAACTATGAAGGTAAGGTGCTTACTTTTCTTTTTTTCCCATTTGAATTAGTTTATTTAGTCAATTTAGAACATTATTCCTTGATTACAATAATCAAATTATTTCCCTCCCTCCCTTATACCCTTGCTTCCCCAGGCAATGTGCAATTTCACTGGGTATTACATGTGTCCTTTATCAGAACCTATTTCCATGTTGTTGATGTTAGCACTAGGATGTTCATTTAGAGTCTACATCCCCAACCATATCCCTTCAATCCATGTATTCAAGCAATTATTTTCCTTCTGTGTTTTTACTCCCATAGTGTTTCCTTTGAATGTGGATGGTGTTCTTTCTCATAGATCCCTCCAAGTTGTTCAGGATCACTGCATTGCCACTAAAGGAAAAGTCCATTACATTCGATTGTACCACAGTGTATCAGTCTCTGTGTAAAATGTTTTCCTGGTTCTGCACCTCTCACTCTGCATCAATTCCTGGAGGTTGTTCCAGTCCCCATGGAATTTCTCCACTCTATTATTCCTTTGAGCACAATAGTATTCCATAACCAACATATACCACAATTTGTTCAGCCATTCCCCAATTGAAGGGCATCCCCCAATTTCCAATTTTTTGACACCACAAAGAGCACAGATATGAATATTCTTGCACAAGTCTTTTTCCTTATTATCTCTTTGGGGTACAAACCCAGCAGTGCTATGGCTGGATCAAAGGGCAGAACTTCTTTTATTGCCCTTTGGGCATAGTTCCAAATTGTCCTCCAGAATGGTTGGATCAATTTATAACTCCACTACCAATGCATTAATGTCCCAACTTTGCCACATCCCCTCCAGCATTCAATTCTTTCCATTGCTGTCATGTTAGCCAATCTGCTAGGTGTGAGGTGATACTTCAGAGTTGTTGTGATTTGCATTTCTCTGATTATAAGAGATTTAGAGCACTTTTTCATGTGCTTATTAATAGTTTTGATTTCTTTAACTGAAAATTGACTATTCATGTCCCTTGCCCACTTATCAACTGGAGAATGGCTTGATATTTTGTACAATTGGTTTACCTCTATAAATTTGAGTAATTAAACCCTTGTCAGAGGTTTTGTTTTGAAGATTTTTTCCCCCAATTTGTTGCTTCCCTGCTAATTTTGGATTCATTAGTTTTGTGTGTACAAAAACTTTTTAATTTGATGTAATCAAAATTATTGATTTTACATTTTGTGATTTTTTCCTAGCTCTTACTTGGTTTTAAAGTCTTTCCTTTCCCAAAGATATGACAAGTATACTATTCTGATTTTGCCTAATTTGATTATAGTTTCCTTTTTATATTCAAATCACTCATCCATTCTGAGTTTATCTTTGTGTACAGTGTTAGATTTTGATCCAAACCTAATCTCTCCAATAATGTCTTCCAATTTTCCTAGCAGTTTTTATTAAATAGTGGGTTTTGCTCCCAAATACTGGGATCTCTGGGCTTATCATAGACTGTATTGCTGAGGTCATTAACACAAAGTCTATTCCACTGCATTTTTCTGATTATAAGAGATTTAGAATACTTTTTCATGTGCTTATTAATAGTTTTGATTTCTTTAACTGAAAATTGCCTGTTCATGTCCCTTGCACATTTATCAATTGGAGAATAGCTTGATTTTTTGTACAATTGGTTTAGTTCTTTATAAATTTGAGTAATGAGATCTTTGTCAGAGGTTTTTGTTATGAAGATTGTTTTGCAATTTTTTGTGCCTCCCTGCTTATTTTGTTTACATTAGTTTTGTTTCTACAAAATCTCTTTAATTTGATATAATCAAAATTATTTTTTTTTACGTTTTATGATGTTTTCTAGCTCTTGTTTGGTTTTAAAGTCTTTCCTTTCCCAACTATCTGACATGTATATTATTCTGTGTTCACCTAATTTGCTTATAGTTTCCTTCTTTATGTTCAAGTCATTCACCCATTCTGAGTTTATCTTGGTGTAGGGTGTGAGATGTTGATCCAAACCTAATCTCTTCCACACTGTCATCCAATTTCCCCAGAAGTTTTATTTATTTATTTATTTTTATCAAATAGGGGATTTTGGTCCCAAAAGCTGGGATCTTTGGGCTTGTCATAGACTGTATGGCTGAGGTCACTTACCCCAAGTCTGTTCCACTGATCCTCCTTTCTGTCTCTTAGCCAGTACCAAATGTATTTGATGACCACTACTTTATAGTATATAGTTTGAGATATGGGACTGCAAGGCATCCTTCCTTCACATTTTTTTCATTATTTCCCTGGATATCCTTGATCTTTTGTTCTTCTTTGTTATGTTTTTCTTTCCTAATTTAGTAAAAAAAATATTTTGGTAGTTCGATGGGTATGGCACTAAATAAATAAATTAATTTGGGTAGGATGGTTGTTTTTATTATGTAAGTCATCCTAACCATGAGCAATCAATGTTTTTCCAATTGTTTAGATCTAGTTTTAACTGTGTGGAGAGTATTTTGTAGTTGTGTTCATATAGTTTCTGTTTTTGTCTCGGCAGACAGATTCATAAGTATTTTATATTGTCTAGGGTGATTTTAAATGGAATTTCTCTTTCTAATTCATGCTGCTGAAATGGGTTGGAGATATATAGAAATACTAATGACTTATGTGGGTTTATTCTGTATCCTGCAACTTTACTAAAGTTGTTAATTATTTCGACTAGTTTTTTGGTTGGTTCTCTAGGATTCTTTAAGTAGACCATCATATCATCCACAAATAGTGTTAGCTTGGTCTCCTCACTGCCAATTTTAATACCTTCAATTTCATTTTATTCTCTAATTGCTACTGCTAGGGTTTCTAGTACAATGTTAAATAATAGAGGTGATAATGGTTATCCTTGTTTCACTCCTGATCTTATTGGGAAGGCTTCTAGTTTATCCCCATTGCAGATGATGTTTGCTGATGGTTTTAGATATTTACTGTTTCTTATTTTTAGGAACATCCCTTCTATTCCTATACTTTCTAGTGTTTTCAATAGGAATGGGTGTTGTATTTTATCAAAGGTTTTTTCTGTATCTATTGAGATAATAATGTGATTTTTGTCCATTTGCTTGTTAATGTGGTCAATTATGTGGATGGTTTTCCTAATATTTAACCATCCTTGCATTCCTGGTATGAATCCTATGAATATCATATGAATGTCCCTCGTGATGACTTGCTGGAGTCTTTTTGCTAGTATCATATTTAAGATTTTTGCATTCATATTGTTACAGACAAAAGAGTGGTTGCCTTAAACTGTGACTGTGAAAATATGGTTTCAAGACTTTGAATTGCCAAAACTGTAAAGATCATTTTAGTGTCTTGATTTTATATTAAAAATAAAGTGGTCGCCATGGAAAAAAATCCCAAATATGAAATACCCAAGTCAGCTGGGTTTTTATGGAGATTGGCCTAGGCCTGAGCTTTAAGAGAGACCAATCAGTCTTTAATCCACTCACCATAAGATTTTGTCCCAAGCAAGATTCTAGTGTTCAGAGAGACCCAGCTGCTCCAACTAGTCTGAGCTCAGCTACCAAAGCTGAACTCTCTTTTCAGAGGCCTTCTGACCTCCTTTTAAAGAGAATTTCCTCCTAAGTCGCCTCCCCTAAGTTTTCACATCTACCAATCACAGTAGATGTTTTCCAAAGGACTGACTATTTTTAATTCACCCCTGAGTAGACTAGTCTTGTCCTTTGCAAGTTGCCTGATTAATTTTATCTTCATAGGTATTTATCACCCCTTTGTATTAGATCTAAAAATAGACCTAGCTTAAGGGTTCTTGCTTCACTTTAAGTATTGATTGAGTACTTTTCATTGTTCAGTAAGAAGTTTACAACTTTATTTTCCCCTAAAGTATGCCTAAGTATGAGTGGAGTAATGTTAGAGTTCCCACCTTCCTGACCAAAGTCCCTTCATTGTTTTAAAATGGGGAATGGTCCTAACTAATTGTTCTAAGGTAGAGTCTGAGAATTTTTAAGATTCACAAGTCTGAGAAATTTTAAGATTCACAATATTCATTAAAGAGATTGGTCTGTAGTTTTCTTTCTCTGTTTTTGATCTGCCTGGCTTTGGGATCAGTACCATGTTTGTGTCATAAAATGAATTTGGTAGAACTCCTTCTTTGCTTATTCTGTCAAATAGTTTGTATAATATTGGGATTAATTGTTCTTTGATGTTTAATAGAATTCTTTTGTGAATCCATCTGGACCTGGGGATTTTTTCGTAGGGAGTTCTTTGATGGCTAGTTCAATTTCTTTTTCTGTTATGGGGTTGTTTAGGTAATCTAGTTCTTCCTCTGTTAGTCTAGGCAATTTATATTCTTGTAAGTATTCATCCATATCACCTAGATCGCCATATTTATTGACATATAGTTGGACATAGTAGTTTTTAATGATTGCCTTAATATCCTCTTCATTAGAGGTGAGGTCTCCCTTTTCATCTTGGATACTGTCAATTTGGTTTTCTTCTTTCCTTTTTTTAATTAAACTGACCAGTACTTTGTCTATTTTATTTGTTTTTTTCAAAGTACGAGCTTCTAGTCTTATTTATTAAATCAATAGTTCTTTGACTTTCAATTTTATTAATGTCTCCTTTGTTTTCTGGATCTCTAATTTAGTCTTCATATGGGGATTTTTAATTTGTTCACTTTCTAGTTTTTTTAATTTCCATGCCCAATTCATTGACCAATGCCCTCCCAAATTTGTTAATATATGAACTCAAGGATATAAATTTCTCTCTGAATACTGCTTAGGCTGCATCCTATAGGTTTTGAAATGATGTCTTATCATTGTCAATTTCTTCAATGAAGTTATTAATTGTTTCTATGATTTGTTCTTTAACTAATCGGTTTTAGAGAATCGTATTGTTTAGTTTCCAATTAATTTTTTTATTTACCTCTCCATGTATCCTTACTAATTATTATTTTCATTGCATTGTGATCTGAGAAGTTTGCATTTGTTATTTCTGCTCTTTTGAACTTCTTTGCAATATTTTTATACCCTAATACATGACCAATCTTTGTGAATGTACCATGTGCTGCTGAAAAGAAGGTGTATTCCTTTTTGTCCCTATTTATTTTTCTCCACATATCTACTAACTCTAATTTTTCTAACATTTCCTTCATTTCTCTTACCTCTTTCTTATTTATTTTTTGGTTTGATTTATCTAGTTTGGATAGAGGAAGATTCAGGTCTCCTACTAGTATAGTTTTTCTATCTATTTCATCCTTGGCATTCACTAGTTTCTTCTTTAGAAATTTGGTTGCTATGCCATGAATACTGATATTTCCTCATATGCTGCCTTTTATTAGGATGTAATTACCTTCCCTATATTTTTAAACTAGATTTATTTTTACTTTG
The DNA here is from genome assembly GCF_027887165.1 of Monodelphis domestica. Taxonomy (NCBI): domain Eukaryota; kingdom Metazoa; phylum Chordata; class Mammalia; order Didelphimorphia; family Didelphidae; genus Monodelphis; species Monodelphis domestica. The sequence continues at coordinate 185,118,156 of NC_077229.1, forward strand.
GCTTTGTCAGATATCATGATTGCAACTCTTTTTATCAGTTGATGCCCAATAGATTTGGCTCAATTCTCTTACTTTCACCCTATTCATATCTACCTTCCTCATATGTGTTTCTTGTAGACAGCATATGGTAGGGTTTTGGATTCTAATCCACTCTGCTATTTGCTTTGGTTTTATGGGTGAGTTCATTCCATTCACATTCAGAGGTATGATTACTAGCTGTGTATTTCCCAGCATTTTGATTTCTACTCCTGATCCTTCCTTTTCTTCTTTCACTATTTCATTCTATACTAATGATTGTTTTTAATCAATCCTCCTAGTTCCCACTCTTATTTTACTTCCCTTTCTACCCCTCTTCCTTCTTATTCCCCCCCTTATATTCTTTGCAGTCTTTCTAAAACTACTCCCCTGCCCTCTCCCTTCCTTCTACTGCTTCTGTCCCTACCAGTACATTTGTTACCCTTCTACTCCCCTATAGGGCACAAATCTATTCTACACACCAATGGATTGGATTGTGCTTCCCTCTTTGGGTCAATTTCAAAGCACGTTAGAGTTGAGTATTTCCTATCTCCAACCTCTTTACCCTTCTAGTGTATTGATGTTCTCCCCGCTCCTGCCATGAGATTCTTTGTGACATATACATTTACCCCCTTTTGCTTCATTTCCCATTTATTTTAGTATTAACCTATTTTTAGCTCTAGTTGTATATATATATATATATATATATATGTATATATATACATGTATATGCATTTATGCATACATATATCTATATATCTATTTGTGTCTTTCCCTTTCATCCTATACAGTTTGTCACTGTTCCCTCTAAATGTAATTCTTCTAGTTGCCCAGTTGATAATAATATTTTTTAAGAGTTACAAATGATCTCTTTTCTTATAGGGATACATATCATTTTTTAAGTTATTGAGTCTCTTTAAAAAAGATTTTTTGTTTTGTTTTGTTTTTCTTTTTTTCTTTTTTTAAATTACCATTTGATGATTGTCTTGAGTTCTATTTTTGGGCATCAAATTTTCTGTTCAGGTCTGGCCTTTTCTTTACAAATTCTTGTAATTCTTCTATTTTGATGAATGACCATACTTTCCCCTGTAAGAATATATGCAGTTTTGCTGAGTAGTTGTTTCTTGGTTGTAGACCTAGTTCCCTTGCTTTTGGAAATATCATATTCCATGCCTTTCGGTCCTGCAGTGTGAATGCTTCCAGATTCTGAGTTATCCTCACTGTGATTCCATGGTATCTGAATGACTTCTTCTTGGCAGCTTGTAATATCTTTTCTTTGGTCTGATAGTTCTTGAATTTGACTATTCATTTCTTGGTGGTGTCATTTGGGAATTAAGATTAAGATAATCTGTGGATTCTTTCAATCTCCACTTTTCTGTCTTATTCTAGAATATTGGGGTAGTTTTCTTGGATAACTTCCTGTAGAATGATGTCCAGCCTATTTCTTTAGTTTTGGTCTTCTGGTAGATCAATGATCCTTAAATTGTCTCTCCTCGAAGGATTTTCTAAATCCTCTGTTTTATGAATGAAATGCTTCATATTTTCCTCAAAGTTTTCATTGTTTTGGTTTTCTTTTATAGTATTCTGCTGCCTTGTGATGTCACTTAATTCTAGTTGTTGTATTCTGGTTCTTAAAGATTGGATTTCATCTCTGGCTTTTTGGTCATCCTTTTCCTTCTGGTCTGATTTTCTTTGAAGATCATCTTTCATCCTCTTTACTTTGTCTTTCATCTCCTTTGCCTCATTTCCAAGCTGGTTGATTTTTGTTTTTAGGACACTATTCTCTCATTTTAGTTCAAGTGCCTCTGTTTCCAGATGACTTAGCTTAGTTTTGAAATTCTTTTCCCAATTGTCTTCAACCTCTCTTAATTGTGTTTTGAATTGCATTTTGAGTTCTTCCAAAGCCTTTATCCAATTCACTGAGATTGCTGTTTTATTGCTTGCCTCCTCCTCTGTTCCATCTGCTCTTGGTTTGTTGCCTGTACAGAAGCTTTAAATTGGAATTTCTTTCTTCTTTTTCTTTTTTTTTTGCTGATATTTACCCCTTTTTTTGTTCCCTGTATTTGTCTGTGCTCTTGCTTCTCTCATTTTTTTTTTGTTTTAGGGCTTTCTGTCAGATTTCTCAGTGCAGTCTGTAGGGGAAGAGTGTTGGAGTTTGAGCTTCCCTGTCCTTTGGAGGCTTTTGAAAGTCCAGCAGTCAGTGAGGGAGAGGTGTTGGAGCTTGGGCTTCCCTGAGCTCTGAAGACTTTTGATGGGATTAAGTTCAGCTAGGTTGAGTTGGATATGCTCTGAGGCCAATACCTCCTGGAAGGCTGGAGCAATATGGAGGGTCTCCACAGCTCTGACCAGGCTGCCAGCTCTGCACTCCCTCTCCATCTCCTTCCCTGCCACCTGTGTTCGACGCTTTGAGCCTGGCAAAGCCCTGCCCACAGGGTTCATCCTCCCTACTAGTGCCTTTGCCCACCTAGAGTTTCCTGCTGGTGCTGGAGGCTTAATGGGAGGGGTCCTGGGACCTTCCTTCTTCCTTCCCCTTAAACCCGAGTGTTCTCAGATTCTGACTTTTTTTTTGGGGGGGGGGGGGGCATACATTTTGAATTGAGTCCAGCAGGAGGGTTCCTTGGCTCTGTCTTGTTGTTAGGTTTGATTTTTAGTCCCCTAGGAGCATTCAGTTTGTGATCAGTAAGGAAGGGTTTTCAGGGGTCTGAACTTTTGCTGCTTCTAAGCCACCATCTTGACTCCACCCTAAGGTGCTTACTTTTCAATGTAGTTAGATGATACACACAACTTTTAAGAATTTTATCATCATTAGGGCAATTAGATAGATTCTATGTGGAAAGTGAGTTTAGGAGTAAGGTGATTATATTGAGATTATATTAAAAAATGTACAGGCAAGAAAAATTGATACCCTGGGAGAAAATGTAAGAGAAAGGAAGACTAGGGAAATCTATCTCACATAAAAGAGACAAAAAAAAAAAGAACTTTTATAGTGGAGGGGAAAATAATGAAGGGTAACAATACTTGAGTTTTGCTCACATTTAAATTTATGTGTATTCTATATACAATATAGGTATTGTAGTATAGTAGTAGTCTCTCGGTAACCGAGGATGACGATTATCTTTGTGCGTTTTCATTTATGGTGTATAGATGAGTGTGCACAAAGACACTTGTGCGTGAAGGAGATTTAAGTGGAAAAGTTGATGCACAGAGAAAGTCCCACTCTCTCGGCATTGGAAGCCTGGGCCCAATGGCACGAAAAATCGTTACACCTGGAGACTTCCTCAGCTGCATTGGATGGCCCTGTTGTCTTTTGTGCTCCAACACGCCCTAAGCACTCCGCAGTGCTTTGCTGCATCGCCCTCTCAGCCATTGAAGATTCTTATTGGTTTCTTCTATCTGTTTGGCCGAAGCAGTCTTCACATGCTGTGTGAGCAAGGCCTTAGTTCACCAGGGATCGGCGACAACCCAATGGCTACCCTCACAAGGTTTGGCTGACCTGTCGAAGCCGATGCCCAGGGTGTGGCTGCTGCCGCATGCTAGCAGCTACTGGGAGCCACAAGTGAGAGCTGGGTGTCAGGTTGGGGTCAGAGGCTGGAGAGCTGCCCTAAGAGGGCATGACAAGCACTCCATACCAGAGATACTACCCCTCCATGAGCACCTCATACACCCCATATATACAAGATAGATACAAATCTATTTTACTTAATAGGGAAAAAGGAGGGGAAGGATATAAAAGAAAGATAAAATAATAAAAAGGGGGATGGAAGTCAGTGTTCAGAAGCAAAACAGTCTTTAGTGGAGGAATAAAATAAAAAAGAAGAGAAATAAAAGAAAATAAGTTGGAGTGAAATTCATAGTTAGCAATCATAATGATGACTATTAATGGTATGAACTCAATCATAAAAGAAAACTGGAAAGAACTGATTAAAATCAGAATTTTGTAATCTTCTATTTACAATAAAAAGACTTGAAAGAGATAGATACAGAGTTAAAATAAGGGGCTGGAATACAATCTATTATGTTTCAGTTGAGGCAAAAGAGGCATGGGTAGTAATCATGAGGCACACAAAGCAAAAATAGACCTAATTAAATTAGATGAGTAGGGAAATTGTATTTTGCTAAAAAAGTACCAATAGATAATGAAGTAATATCAATACTAAAAATATGTGCAACAAATGGCATAGCATCTAAATTCTTAAAGGAAAAGTTAAATTAATTACAAGAAGAAATACTAAAACTATATTAGTAGCAAATTTCAACTTTTCCTTCAGAGTCAGATGATTCTAACCATAAAATGAAAAAAAGAAGAAAAAATTTAAAGTAATGAATAGAAAATTAGAAAAATTAGATATGAATAACTTAGGTGAAATCTGAATAAGGGAGAAAGGAGTATACATTATTCTCAGCTATAAATGGTACCTTGCCAAAAACTGAGCAAATACTAGCACATAAAAACCTCACAACCAAATGTAGAAAATCAGAAATATTAAATGCAACATTTTCAGACCGTAAGGTAATACCAATTGCATTCAATAAGAGCTGGGGAAACAAATGAAAACTAATTGGAAACTAACCTAGTTCTAAACACTGTATATGTCAAGAATAATATCAAATAAATATCAATAATTTCATTAAGGAGAATGAAAATATTGAAGAAATATTTCAAAGTTAGAGGGTTGTAGCCAATGAAATAATTAGGAAAAATTCTATCTCTTCATCAATTCAAATTGGAAAGACCCTATCAATGTTTGGGAATGCAACTAAAAAATAGAAAGAGAACAAATTAAAAATCCTCAAGTAAATGCCAAAATGAAAATCATGAAGATTCAAGGAGAAATTAATAAAACTGAAAGTAGGCTCTGTCTTCCCGCCCTAGAGCACAGCGCCATTTCTGGTCGCGGAGAGTGCAGAGGAGGAATGGGCGGCAGAGGCTGAGGACCTGGAAAGATGGCTCCCTCTCCCACCAAACGTAAAGATAGAACTGATGAGAAGTCAAAGGACCGGTCTAAAGATAAAGGGGCCACCAAAGAGTCGAGTGAAAAGTACCGTGTTAGAGACAAAGCACGTAAGAAACGCAGTGCCCTCAGTGGTAGCAGTACTTCCAGGTTTCGATCCAGTTCCACCTCTAGCTCTGGTTCTAGTATCAGCACTGGCTTTAGCAGTGGGTCCAGCTCTTCTTCCGCATCAAGCCATTCAGGAAGCTCTAGCACCTCCCGTAGTTCCAGCTCTAGCAGTTCCTCTGGGTCTCCAAGTCCCTCTCGACGAAGACATGACAATAGGAGACGGTCCCGCTCCAAATCAAAACCACCTAAAAGAGATGAAAAGGAACAAAAGAGACGAAGTCCTTTACCAAAACCCACCAAAGCACACATTGGAAGGCTCACTAAGAATGTGACAAAGGATCACATCATGGAAATATTTTCCACTTATGGGAAAATTAAAATGATTGATATGCCTGCAGAAAGGATGCACCCTCACCTATCCAAAGGCTATGCATATGTGGAGTTTGAGAATCCAGATGAGGCTGAAAAGGCATTGAAACACGTGGATGGAGGACAGATCGATGGTCAGGAGATAACAGCCACTGCAGTGTTGGCTCCTTGGCCCAGGCCCCCACCCAGAAGATTTAGCCCACCTAGAAGGATGTTGCCACCTCCACCAATGTGGCGTAGATCGCCACCACTCATGAGAAGGTCCCGCTCTCCTAGACTTAGATCTCCTATCCGCCGACGCCACCGCAGCCCATCTAGCTCTAATTCTTCCCAATAAAACAAGACAACTGTTCTTAACTTTGTAACATAAATATGATTGAACACAAACAATATTGGAGCATTTGTACTGAGCATGGGGGAGAGAAAAATGGGAACCAAGCACTGGCTAGCAAAGGTTTAATGCATTGGATGTCTCCTTGCCCTTGAAGGCTTCTAGAAAGCAAATTAGATTCATGTCTCAGGGCTGATTTTGGCTCACAGGAATATTGAAGGTTCAGAACTGCAGCCATATTAAGGCTGTCTTTTTTTTTTTTCTGGCCCAAACAGAAAACTCATCTGTTACCAACTTCTGAGAAAAGCAGGAAACCAGCAGCACCAGACCAAGCAAAGAAAAGCTCAAGATGCTGAAGCCCTGCCCACCCCAAACTGGCAGTAGTTTTTTGGATTTTTTTTTCCTTCTCCCTCAGAAAATTTTTGACAAGTATGAAGACTTGATGCTTGCTTATTGATCAAGTTGATTCTTTAAGAAAAGAGGACATGAGCTCATGCATGTCCACTTTAGTCTCCTGCTAAATTAGCTAGACCAACAGTCTGCTGCTTTGAATTTTTTTTCCTGGTTTTGGAGGTCAGAAGACCCTGGGAAGGAGTATAGCTTTTTCATTTCACTCCTTCACTCGTTGCTATAAATGGTTCTATATGTACCTGTGCACACACACATGTGCCCCCCTGGTCTCAGAAATTGGTAAGCAAGTTGTAGATCAACTCCTGGGTGCTGCCTCATTGAGGAGCCAGCCCTTTGAGGTTGTGACCCATTGGGAAGCTAACAGGTTAATTTTGCAAAATGTAAATTGCATTCTTGTTTTTTATTGTACAGTCAGTACTAGAAAATTTCTGCCTTGAGTTTTGTACCTTTGTAGCATTTTAGATAATGTTGTGTTTGTACTTTTGTTGTATAGAATGGAAAAAAATCGTATTAAATAAACTTCAAGGGTTGAAAAAAGTAAAACTGAAAGTAAAAAAGTGAATTAATAGATAAAATGAGGACCTGGTTTTATTTAAAAAAAAACCTCTTGGATAATTTTATTTAAAAAGAAAGTCAAATTGCTGCCATAAAAAATGAGAAGGATGAATGCACCCCCAATGACAGAGAAATTAAATCAATTCTTAGGAGTTATTTTGCCCAATTATATGCCAACAAAATGACATGATCTAAATGAAATGGATGAATATTTACAAATATAAACTGCTCAGATTAACAGAAGTGGAAATAAAATACCTTTTAAAATTCTATTTTAGAAAAAGAAATTCAGCAAGCCATAAATGGACTCCTTAAGGGAAAAACATCACTAGGTCCAGATGGATTTACAAGTGAATTCTACCAAACATTTAAACAATTAATTCTAATATTATATAAAGTATTTGAAAAAATAGTTAATGAATCCTATAAAATATTATAAGGATGAATTTGTTATTATTAATAATGTCTTTTGTGCACATATAAATCTGGTTCTAATACTTCAAGAAGAATAAAAACAGAAACTATAAAATGATTATCCTAATGAACATTAATGCAAACATTTCAAATAAAACAGCAAAGGGATTACAGTAATGTATCAAAAAGATCATATACTCTGATCAGGTGGCATTTATATCAAGAATTCAAGAGCTGGCTTGACAAACTATCAGCATACTTGATCATACTAATTATAAAAATGATACAATGATATCAATAGATGCAAAAAACTGACAAAACACATCATCTATTACTATTAAAGTTACTATAAAACATAGGAATAAATGGAGCCTTTCTATAACAATAAATAGTATCTATCTAAAATGAAGAACAAGTAATATCTATAATACAGATAAACTGGTAGCCTTCCCAATTAGAGCAGGGGTGAAATGAGAATGCCCATTATTCTATTCTAGTACAATTATTCACTATTGTACTAGAAATGCTAGTTACAGCAGTAAGACAAGAAAAAAAATTAAATGAATTTTAAAAAGCAAGAAACAAAAATATGACTCCTTTCAGATGATATGATGGAATATTCCAAAAATCATAGAGAATCCATTGTAAAACTAGTTGAAACAAATGAACTACTTTAACCAAGTTGCAGGATATAAAATAAGCCTTTAAATATAATCATTATTTCTTATATACTAGATACAAAATTGAGCAGGAAGAGGTAGAAAAAGGAAAACATCTATCTGCACAAAAATATTTATAGCAATTCTTTCTTTTGTAGCATAGATTTAGAAATTGAAGGAATATTCAATAATCAGGGAAATGTTTAGGCAAGTTGTGTTATATAATTATGATGGAATAGTATTTCACTTTAGGAAATGATGAACAGGATGATTTCAGAAAAATTAGGGAAGTCATATATGAACTGATACAATGAAGTAAGCAAAAATAGGAGAATATTGCACATAGTAACAGCAATATTGTAAGATAATCACTGTTAAAGACTTAGCTATTCTGATCAAGACAATGGTCAATTTCATAGGACTAATTATGAGAAATGATATCTACCTCCAGAGAGAGAACTGATGAACTCTGTAAATGGAGATTCAAGCATACTTTTTAACTTTATTTTCTCCTTTTTTGCAACATTATTAATATGGAAATATGCTTTGCTTGATTTCATCTTTAAAATCAACATTACTTTCCTTCTCAAAGAGGAGAGAAGGTGAATGGGAAAGAATTTGTAACTCAATTTTAAAAAATGACTTTAACATTTTTTATATATTATTGTGAAATATTTAATTAAGAAAAATAGTTTTAGAAAGAACTGTCTATTTTTTCCCATTTCCATTTTGCTCTAATTCTGTATTTTCTTTTAAGATTTCTTGAAATATGATGTTTTTGGCTCTTTTTGGTGATAACATTTATATAGTTGAATAATTCTTCTTTCCCACTTTGTTCTGTTTCCAGGTACTTTGTTTTTGCTATGAAATATCTTCCATTCTTCAGTCTTTTGAATATGTTTTCATATTTTTTATCATTGTATAAAATCATTACCCTCTGGGTTCAATGAATTATTGTTGTCAAGGAGGGACTTGAATAGCTCAATGAGACTATGAGCTATATCATGTAAGGTTACCCATGCAAAACAGTACATATTGGAGAGTTCTGATGACAGGTGATTCACTGGAAAAAGATATGCCAAACTACTTCAAAAGATTGGGACACAAATTAATGACTGAATAATAACATAAAATCATCGACTTTTATTTGATCCAGATTTATTTGATTCAGAAAGTTTATTGTCATAAAGTTTTGTACCTCTTCTGCCAGCCTGATAATTCCAATTTCCTAATCTTTCTTCCATCATCCTCATTTCCCCCAATATTCTTCCTTCAAGTGCTTTTAATTCATTAATTAAATCTTTTTTAAAAAATCAATCAAAGTCCTCATTCCTCTAGTTCAGGAATTCTTGATGTGTTTATTCTCAAGCTATGTTTTACTCTGAGACATTACTATACATATTCAGAAGTAATTAATTTTTTCCTGTGTATATGTTTTTGGTAAAGGCAATGATAACTTATTCCGATAGCGTTTTTTAATTTATTTGCCCATTCTCCAAACTAACTGCCTTCAGACCTGACATTAGGGTGGTACTTTACAATAATTTTGTATTTATTTACTACCTAATTATTTTTTTAGTCTAGTCTAAATTTTGGAGTTGAGACATTCCTTTACACCTGAAGTATCAACTAGACTATAACTGCTGGTGCTACTGGCTTCTGAACTTATTTCTCCATATACTGCCCAGGGCCTCCCTCTCTGGAAATACCACTGTTGTGTGAAGAAGTTTCCCTTCTCACTTAATCTTTAGTCTGTGACCCCAGACTGGGTAGTAGGTGTCAGTCTCCAGTTGGTACTTGTTGCTTTTGTAGTACCCCAGGGTAGGTCTAATCATGGAGAAATTTTCATTGCAATGTTTTCTATTACCCCACCATTTGTGTCTGTTTCCTCTTTAACTCCTAAGTCTTGCGTATTAGCTTTTCTTTTTTAGTGATTTGATCTATTTAAATTTCTAATGGTGAAGGATGCATATGGAACTAGAATTTTGTTCATTTTTAAAATCCTGTTTTCAAATTAAATTATATGGGTTGTTGTTTTTTTTAAGGGCTGTTGTTTATTGTTTTTGTTGTTGTTGGCTCCTGGTGGAAATTACCCACAATACAAAAGAAGCCAAAATATTACTATAAGAATACTTTAAACAATTATTATGTTCATAAGTCAGAGAGGCAACATGAGAGTAAATAGATTGGTCTTAGAGTCAAACATTGATTCAGGTCCTGCCTCTCACTAATATTGGGTGTGCTAGCCTATTACAGTAACTTTATCTCACAATATTTAGGCAAATATCTAAGATCATAAATTATAGATGAGTTGCCAGTCTCCATCAGCAAAAGGAGTTTTCATGATGAGAATTCCTTATAAAAATGAAATCAAAAGTCATATATATTTTTTAAAAATGGCAAAACTTATTAGTAACATTTCAGGGATTCCCTCTTCAAGAGGATTTCTATTAGGATAGCCACAGCAATCCAAAATGAGTTGTAAATTTTCTATTCTTCAATCCAAGTGATCATGTTAAATCGATATTATGGTGCAAAATAGAATTTAAACTGCAATTTCAGGTGGTTGGTGGCAGACAGATTTGCTATGATTTACTTCAAATTATAATATGACCCTTTGAACAACTTCTGTTGAATAGCTTCTAAAATTATATAGGGAATTAAAATTGCGAATAACAAAAATGTCTTACTTTTCCATATATCAATGTTGCTTGCTTTCTGCTTGCTTTCTTATGTATATTTATAAAATGCTTAATTGACAATTTATCTCCTCTTTTATTACTCAGCAAATCTGTTACTTTGTTACCTATCTATCAATAGGTCTAATTAGACAAAACGAATTGATAAATTGGGCACATTTGAAAAGTGTTTGTTTTATTCCCAAATTCTTTACCAGAGGTGAGTGGCATATTTAAACAACTCTTATGCAACCTAGATAGGATAGAGATATTATTTTGGCCATTTTGGTAAATTGCTTCTGTCATTTCAGTATTTTTCTTAAATGTCAAACATTTTTAATATGTAGATACAATTTTTAATAATTGTGTTCTAACATTTTGAGATAAATGTTCTCTCTCCCCTACCTTCTCCTCTCCTCGTGGACAGCAGGTGATATAATAATGATGATACCTAGGCTATAATGAAATATTTCCATGTTCATCATGTTTTAAAAGAAGACTATGGGTATCTTTTCACCTCCTTTCTCACATATTCCAGTTTTACATTGATCAAAATATAAACCTGTTGAATGAATGAGAAGCTTATTCTGATATCTTCCAGCAGATTTAAAGTTCCGAATGTCATCAACTTGTATTTGCTTGTGTTATTTTTACGGTATTGACTCTTCTTAATTATTGGTATTGGTGCTACCGATAGTTGATATTGCTATGGAAAGGCTCTTGAGTTTGACTGTTGAGAAGAATGGCTGCTCAAGCAGTTGAAGAAAAACTCCTGCTCGGGTCAGTTACATAAAATTCTATTTATCATAACTATTAAAAATTGGTATAAAAGGGAAAGTAAAAGGAAAATAGATATTGATAAGAAAATATTTCCTATAACTAACAAATTCTAACTGAATCCCAACCAATCTTTCCCATGAGGGAATTATTCATGATCACTGACTGATCCTTCTTATTCTACACTATCTAACTAAATCCCCAAATAACTATCTTTCTATCCTAAAGCTAAAATTATAAATTTATAAACAGAGAGGATTAAGTCAGATTTCTTTCCTGCTGCTCACATAAAAAGGCATTTTGTTAGAATTCTCAGACTTCTCCACTCAAACAGCTCACTCTTTTCTGCCACCTACTGGGCCAAGCACAAGTACCACATACAACACATTGCTCTAGCCTACTAGAATGTTTTCCAAGAGATAAATTAATCAGAAATTCTCCCAACTCACAAAGCAGGCTCCTTGAACAACCTTCCTTATTCAGGATCATTCAAAGAGTGAGTCTTTGGTCCAACTGTCTTTTCCAAATCTTCTTTTGAAAAATTCTCTTCCCATCAGTCCTCTTTGAGATTCCATTCTGACTTAAAGAAATCCAACTCACTCAACTCTCTCTTGTCCATCTATCAACAAATTTTGTTAATTAAAACTATTTCCTAATTATCTCTTAATTAACTAATAAATATTTTACTACACTTGATTGGATGGCTTGGATTGACTTAGAAATTGTCCAAGTCCTGCAGGGGATTAAAAATTCATTTTCCAGGGAACCAAGAATGGAAAGATGTTTAGAGATACATTTCATCTGTTTTCTGAAAGGCAATATAACACAGTAAAGAAATCTTAGGTATTCTACTTTTTTCTTAGGCTCTTTTTAAGTCTTTATCATGTCTCAAATGTATATGGTATTTCCTTTCCTCTCAAGATCAATAAAAATTCCAAGTTCCATAAATTGTTTACTTACAAGTTATTCTTCCCTCCTTAGAGAAGACCCACAGGAGAAGGGAAACAATCACTCTATTTATGTAAATATTAATGTTATTAAGAGACTAATTTACTGAACTATAATCAAATCCACTTAATTTAATTCTTTTGCCTCCATAAACTTAATTTTTTCTGATATCTTTTCATGGATTGATTATAAATTAAAATGTTATCATGCAAAGTAATTAAAAGTTATTTCAATTAGTTTGATAGGGTGCTAGTCTAGGAATCAGCAAAACCTGAGTTTAATTCCTAACTCTGATGCATACTGACTATGCAACATTGGATAAATAAATTTAACCCTCAGGGTTCCAGAATACTCTAGACCAGTGGTTCTCAACCTTTCTAATGCCGTGACCCCACAATACAATTCCTCATGTTGCAGTGACCCCAACCCAAAAAATTAGTTTGGTGGCTACTTCAAAACTGTAACTTTGCTACAGTTATGATTAGGAATGTAAATGCCTGATATGCATTATGTATTCTCATTGCTACAAATTGAGAAGTTGAGAACCGCTGCTCTATAAGATTGTTACTTGTAAAGAAGGCACTGACTTGTACTGTTAGAGAAGTTCCTTATGGCACTGATATAATATGCCCTTCCAGTAGTGAGATAGCTACATGGGCTGTTGTTTAACCACTCATGGAATGTGAAGCTGTTAATAGGAATTGTTAGTACGAACAAAAACAGAGGAAAGAAGTGGAGAAAGTTGACATATTCAAAGGTAAGAAGAAGGAGGGTTAGATGGAATTTTACAATACCAACTTTTTTGATGAAAAGCCTCTATTTTCAGGTTTTGTGACTTAAATAGGACATATCAGATAATGAATGGCTTTTAAAGCATGTAATAATGAGCCAACTGTTTAAATGTGATAGAATACCTGGATGTGATAGTTTAAAATGGGTCTTATTTTAATGAATGTTCAAAATGCTCAGCTTGAGATTCAAAACCTATTACCACCCCAGTCTTGCCCGTTTTACCCTTTCAAGTTTACTTTGAGCTGCTCCTCTATGTCTATTTTCTGGTCTAGACAAACTATCCATTTCACTGACCCTTTTCTTGCTTTACTCTCTCAGGGATCTTTTTTCTTTTAAATACACCATCTTTCAATCTTGAAATGAGATTTTCCTCTTGACCCATCTATATCAATTGAAATCCTTTGCTTCTTTCATGCTCAAATCATTGACTACCTTCTCCATGAGCCTTCTAAGATTCAACTTTCACTAACCTCAATTAGATGTGATCTCTTCCACTTTGAATCATTTAAAGCATTTGGTTGGACTACTTCATTGCATTTTTATATTAATTTACATTTTTCATATATACATCATTTTTCTTACTTGACTAAGTTTGAAGTGGATAGGAGTTCTGGCTTTTTCTCATCTTTATGCTGTAAGTAGAATATAATAGGGCAGCTATGGCTCAGACTGCCAGACCTGCAGGCAGGAAGGCCTGAGTTCAAATTGTAATATTTATTGGGAAAGGGAATAGGATTGGAAAAATGGGGATTAATGGAGGAGTTGAGCAGGGTATGGAGGAAAGAGGGGAGAGAGGGTATATTGCTTGATGAAGCAAAGGAGGGAGATGCCCCCTGCTAAGAGGAAACAGCAGGGGTCCTATAAGGATTGTTTGTTGTAGAATGGCTGAACTGAAGTTCAGCTCTCTCTATGACCAGAAAAGATAGTCCACTTATCTGACTGCGAATTCAAATAATATAAAGTTTAATAACCAGTTGGGATTGGAGTTCTTTCCTCAGCTTCAGAGTTGAGGTCAGGCCAGAGGCTAGCAGTTCTCCCACTCACCTCTACTCTATATCAGTCCAATTTTGTCTAATTTAGAATTTTAGCAGTACACAGAAAGCAAACAAGAACAGTTCTAACCTTCAGAAGCGATTGGTCCTCAATCTTGGGGCTGAACCAAGAAGAGGCACACCACACCCGACTGAGCTGACAAGCTCCTTCCTCCTCCAACCCCAGGAAGCCAGTCCCCCCTGGCAGGAAGAAAGTGCTAGTCACAAGACCCAACTGCCACTCCCAGTTGGCCCCTTCCCCCACAAACTGAAAGTCTTCTTTCCTTTCCACAAAATCCAGCCTCAAATACTGTGTGGCACTAAGCAAGTCATTTAATTCTGTCTCAGTGTCCTTATCTGCAAAATGAACTGGAGAAGGAAATGAAAATTTAGTATCTTTAAGCCAGAAGAATATACTCTCTTTGATCTTTGTGCTTCCAGTAACCTTGGGGTTCTCCCAATTTCTTAATAAGCATTTGACAAAAGCATTAAATAAACCATAACAAATTGTCTTCCTCATGTCTGCCAATACACATTAGGAATCATTGGACAAATATTTGGTATACTACTCTAGTTAGCTTGTTCAGCTGTTTCTGGTTGCAACAGGCCAGTTTGCAATTAGATTTGTGTGTGACTTTTCATGGTAATTATTTGGGCTTTGATTTATGACACCATTTTCTGATCCATCTGAACCAGTTCAGTCTCTATTGTCAATACATCTCATTTACTATTTGCATCAATGTCTTTGTGACTGAGAATCTGTTGATCAGATAAATTTCTTGGAAAGAATATTTCTTTCTCTGTGACTCACTCTCTTTATTTTCACTCAGAATGTTTCTGACAAAGTCTCTACAGAAACTCATAAGTATGTTGTCTAGGGAATACTTCAGTTTATTGTTCCTTTTTAGCTCCTGTCTCATGTCTTTGGACTTCCATATGGTAAAAGAGCTCAGGGTAGAGTTAATTCAGAGAAGGACAGGGAGGTAATATTAAAGGCCAATTTATTCCTTGCCTCTTTATTTGCATGCAGAACAGCAAATATTCCCACCATTCAATCTTGACTACTCATTTTCTCTTCTTATGTCACTACACTCTATATGGTTTGAATCTCTAGATACAGAGACTTTTTTGCACTTTTACCGCCTTTATTCACAATACCTAACAAATTTCATGGCACATAGTAAGTTTTCACAGAGGTTTATTGAATTTAATTGAAAGAATCCTTATCTGATCTTAGAGGTTGGGTGGAAATTAGCCAACTTTATACAGTGAAGTAAATTACTAGTATTGTAGCTATCTACTTTCATTATCTTAGTCATTTCTTTAGACACTGGTTTATGGTCATGACCGGTCAATGACAGATCATGTTAATGCTGATATACTACAAGGACAAATGGTCTCTATTATTTGCGAGAGAAATTGGAAAAATGATAAATTTCATGATTTCAAAGTCATATTTCTCAGATGTTATTTTTTTGTTCCTATACCAGGAATATATATTTTGAGCATGTCTTTGAAAAAAAAAACAAGAAACAAAGCAAATATAACAACAAATATTAAGGTATAAATGAATATTTTTGCTCTGTTGTATATTATATTTTTAAAAAAAATTCAGAATAGCCATAATTCGTAAACTTCATTCAAGTTTTTGTTCTCCCTTTTTAGCAAACATTTCCCATATTTTTTTAGATTAAGAATTAAGGTTTATTGGTGACAAGTGTTCTTTTTCTCTTCCTGACCATTTGTGTAGTATTTGCAAATGCACAATGATCCCTTGCATTCTGGATCATTGCTTACTCCTGTTACTAAAGGTTGAATTCTCTGAATGTCCTTTGCTTATTAAATTTTTAAAAAGAGATTTAACCTTTAAGTATTAGCATCAAAAATGTTTGATTTTGGAGTTTTTCTTCATTCTATGATGAGATAATATCATCATATTATATCTTATCATAACTGGTTGAATTAAGTTATCAATTTACTTCCTAATTTAGGAGGAGTAAATATACTAATTTTTTGAGCAGAGATTCTAAGAACATGTCTACAACAAAAAATATTGATTTTAGAAAAACAAAAACCTATTCCTCTAGTTCAGTAGCATAGTGAATAGGGCACTGGACTTGAAGTTAGGAAGAAGTCAATTTAAATCCTAGTTCAAACACTTTCTATTTGTATAACCCTACTCAAATAACTTAACTTTTATGTACCTCAGTTTCTTCACAATAAACTGAAAGAGTTGAACTCAATATTCTCTAAGACCCTTCTCTAACTCTAAAACTATTATTTTTTCACCCTGATTTTTTGTATCGAGAAAAGCTTGAGATAATTTTGGGGAACAAGATCGAAGTCATTAATAATTAACCAATATAACCATTCAAAATATTAGTTTCCACTAAAGTCCTACTCATCTACCTCATTGTGTTCTAATTATCATCCTGAGTCTGTAGCATCCATGCAAGTTGAATGCAAATGATGTCAGGTCCTACCAAGTTGGAATATTTTAGCTATTTTGAATTGCATCTCTGCTAAAAAGCTATAGTGTCTTTCGTATTGCCTCTATAACAAAATACAATTGGAATTTAAAGTGTTACATAATTGGGCTCCTGACTTACTTTTCTAGATTTATTTATTATTCTTTATAATGTATTCATCCTATGACAATGTACAGCTAAGTGGCCTATTTTCTGTTTGTTGAACTTAGCTGTCTTTCTCCTACCTCCTGAACTTGCCTTTACGCAGGCTGAGAATCTTGTTGAAATGCATTCCCTCTGCATCTCTGCCTTTGAGAATTCCTAGCTCCCTTTATGACTCAGTTGATATTCCTGATTCAGGATGAAGGTTTTTCCCATTCTTTCAGAATATCTTTATTTTTTGCTTCTTCTCTGGGTATTCCTAATGTGAGAAAAACTTCCCCTTTTTACCTCCTTCTCCTCCTAGCTTTCTTTGTTTTCCTTCACAATTCAGCAAATCCTTTCTTCCTTAGGAGATGGAACTTTCTATAGGCTTCCTAATTTCCTTCTGATGTTATATTCCATTTATACTGTGCATATTAGGTATATCACTATTTGCCTGTTGTCTCCTCTTTTAGCATTAGATTTCTTTGAGAGTGGGGACTGTGCTTTTATCTTTTTTTCTTCTTCTTCAATGCTTACTGTCCAGGGCAAAAAGAAGAAAGAGATTTTTTTTTTTAAATTATGTTTTATTTTTTAAATTTTCCTCCAGATTACATGTTGGTACAATTTTCAATAATCATTTTCTCACATTTTGTGATCCATGCTCTCTCCTTCCCTTCCACTTCTCTCCCTTCCCCATGATGACAGATACTTATATAGGTTATATGTTTTCATACAATACATAAGTCCATGTTCATGGAAATTGTGAAAGCTGTAAAAGGAGACATGTATTACTTACTCCAGAGAAAAATTCATGGAGGAAATAAAGTGAAGAATGGAATGCTTTGATCTGCAGTCAGACTTTCTTAGCCTTCAATAGCACTGGATAGCCTTTTTCATCCTAAAGAGATCTTTTTATGAGGTGACATTTTTGCATCTCATTCTTTTTGCTCTGCAAAATGAACCTGAAGGAAGCACCTACAGAACTAAGCAGGCTCCTAAAATCTGACCCCTCTTTAACCACATCCTCCAATTTCATCTTCTGCTCCTTCCTAGATATCTTGCTTTCTAGCCTGGTTAGAGACAATTTTTCTTTGGTTATAGTTTTCTGTATCATTGCCTGCTGTATGGTATTTAAAGCTCTTAACAACTTGATCTCAACCTGTCTTCGAGTCTTATTTACACAATTCTTTCCTCTCACATGCTTTTTAGTATAGCCAGACTGACTTTCTTGCTGTTATTCATACATTATATTCCATCCTACATCTTGGGTCCTTTGCATCAGTTTGACCTCAATCACGGAATTCCCTGCCTTCCTTTCCACCTCACAAAATAACAAAAATAACAAATCCCTCACATTTATATACTGCTTATTATGTGTTAGACACTGTGTATGCATTCATAAATATTATCTCATTTTATCTTCAGAACAACCATGATGCTATTGATATACCCATTTTACAAATGAAGAAAATGAGGCAAAATAACAGTTAAGAGATTTGTCCAAGGTCAGTCAGTGTCAGAGACCAGATTTTAATTCAGTTTTCAGGCCTCTTGCTCTATTCAGAACACCACTTTGCTGCTCTAATCATATGATAATACTTTAGGACCTTGTTTTATGCAGCCAAAATTTTCCAAGGCCCTTTGTGTAAGTTGAAAATGGCACATAAAATCTAACTCCATTATTTAATAAGTATTTCTTATGCAAACATGCCTAGGCATTTATGGCTTTTCTTAGGCTTATCAGAGCTACCAGCATCACTGCTCCTACTTTGTGACCATTATTAATAGCTAAATAGAGTTAACGAAACAAAGAGAAGCATTTATCTGATGTGGCCATGACTTATTACAAGTGAGAACTCTGTACAAAGACTGATGCAGGAGCTAATGTTTGGCACAAAACAAAGTAATAACGACACTAGTACTTCTCAGAATGAGAATGTGTATGATTGGGCTTTATGCCGCTTGGAAAAATGGTAAGGTTTTAGAACAAACTGAAAATGTTTATTTTACATATTTTTCTGCTTTAATTTTTTTTTTGTCAATCACATATATTTGGATTCACATGTGTTAAGACTGCTTACAATAAGGTCCTACCATAGCTTTAGTATGACAATAGAGTTTATATTTCATCAAATTCAATATCAATTCTCCATTTTTCAGAGGAGGAAATTAAGACACAGGAAGGTTAAATGATGCTCCAGCATCAAACAACTATTAAGAGTCTGAGGAAAGATTGGAATTTAGGTCCTCTGGATTCTGAGTATGATGTACTATCTGTAATATAATGCTACTTCTTTTGATCATTGTCTTTTAAGGTTCAGATCAAGGATCATATTTTACATAAAGACTTTTCTGATAGCCCTAGTTGCTCGTGTAGTCTGTGAAAAATATTTTTGATCTTTTTAATATAAATATTTATGAATTTACACCCATATGTATAAATATATGACATTTACATATTCATGTTTTGTGTGTAAACGTATCTATATATGGACGTATATTTATTGATATACATATGTGACTATATTAACAAATACTATGTGTCTGTATATTGCATATACATATATGTATAAAGGTTCTTTGAACACATGATCGATCTACTCTTTTAGTTTTGATTCTTTGATAGTAAAAAATTAGGTGATTAATAAATGTTACTAATTACTTGTTACTTTCTGCTTTAACCTGCCTCTTAGGTCTTACTGTTACCAGAGACTACACCATGAATACTAGGTGTTATGCTGACTTCTAATTAGTGGCCTTCCAACAGCTTCCATTTCCTCCTCCACACTTCTCCAATCATGTCCATTTGGTTACAAGTGTGGCCAGGCTGCTAGGATCCTTTGGTTTGCTTGCCTCTGTTTCTACCTCAATAGCTTCCTTGCTCTTAGAGGAAGTATGGAGGAAGAGAGGAATCATTTTGTCTACCCATTGACCCCATACACTTACCTCTCCCTTCTTGGTTTCCATATCAACTCCATTTCCAGATTCCTATGTTGTTGCTACTGCCTTTTTCTCTTTCATATATACCTGTTAGAGCAATAACTGTTTTCTAACTTCTAGAGTCCTCCAATTCTGTCCCTCTCTCAGCCTCCATTTGTCCTTTCTGACCTTGCTACTAAGTCTTCAGTGAGGGGAGGGAGGAAGAAAAATTGGATTCTTCCCACTCTGTTAGAACAGCTTCTTCCAGACACCCACCAGAATGTAGAATACTTCATGCATCTTCACTGAGCATTTTTCTATAACTCTGAGGGAATGTGCATTTCACATTTTGGAGGCTATTACACTACATCAATTTGTTAAGTCATTTTTTGTTTGTGTCTCTTTGGGTTTGCTTGGCAAATATACTAGAGATGTTTATCCTTTTCTTCCCTAGCTCATTTTATAGATGAGGAAACTGAGGTAAATGGGGATGAAAGTCTTGCCCCAGGTCACATAGCTAGTAAGCTCTCTCTCTATATAGAGTCTGAGGTCATAATTTAATTTATGAAGATGAGTCTTTTGGACTACAGGTTCAACATTTTATCTATTGCACTACTTTAGCAACCAATAAAATGCCTTAAAAATAATAAGTGCTCAATGAATAGCCTTAAAATAAATTAACTGGAGACCAGTTCATAAAAAAATGTAAAAATTAGTTAGAAGATAAAAATACTCAGAAAAGATAAACCATGGGTGGTATGTGATAGTTTAAAATATTTTAAAATTTGTCTTTTATTATTTTTTGAGATTTCTCAATCTCTGGTTCCTTCTTTACAACATCCATCTCTGAAGATTGCTTTGCTCTTTTCCCATGATTCCAAAAAGACAAGCATTGACCTGGGCCATATAAATATTGACAACTGACTTATTTTTTTTTCATATTCTGTAATGACCCTAACTTTCTATACCTTATAGACATTTTCAATGTGGGCATAAATTATTTCAAAAGTTGAATTGTCCACCTGAGTTCTTTGGCAGAGCTATGTCCCTTTTTGAGTGAAGATGTTTTCCTGTGAAGAAGCTATTAAAGGAGGCTCAGGTGGTAGAGTACTAGGTCTGGAAACAAGTGGGCAAATCACTTAACCCCAACTGCCTAGCTCTTTTTTTCTCTTCTACCTTGAGATCGATACTCAACATTGATTCTAAGACATGAATTAAAGATTTTCATTAAAAAAATGTTAAAAACAGAATTTTAGCTACTTTAGATATTTTAGATACTATATATTTGCTAGGAGAGATTTTTTAAAAACTCTTTAGCTTATGGTACACAATGATGACAATAATTCTCATTACTTTCATATAGATTTTAGCCACCTTTAATTCTAATCTCAAATCCACCACCAACATGTATTTTTGTGTCATACCTAATAGTAGAACATTTCACCATTGGGAGGATAGGACCAGATGTGGGACAAAGTATAATTTGCCAAGATTTTGCTTGCTGGGCATTTTGTCTTTTGGCTCTTCTGGATAGCTGGTTAAATCATGTGGCAACTTATATTTGTCAGTATTTATGGAAATGGGCTTCAGAATATTGCCATTTTGACTGGGTAAAAAAGAAAGTTATTCCTAAGTATTTGAAAAGCTGCAATGTGCAGGAAGAATCAGACTTATTCTCCTCCCCATATGGTAGAAAGAAATGAGTGGAAGGCAAGTGGAAATTGCAGGAGCAGATGTAGGCTCAATGCAGAAGAAAACTAAAAAACAAAAAACAAATAAAATAAAACAATACCCTCTTTGCAATTAAAAGTATGAAAAAGGAGAATGGGATGCTTTTGGAGGGAGGGAGTTTCCCTTCATCGTAGAGATCTTCAAGCAGAAGCTGGATGAACAACTATCAAGAGTTCCTATTAGAAATGTTACCTACCTAGGTATAATTTGAGATATATGGCCTGTGAGATACCCTTCAATTTGGAAATTCTGTGATTCTGTGAACTCTAAAAAAGTGTAAAGATATATTTAGTTCGCTACCCTTCAATTCAGGAATTCTGTGATTCTGTGAGCTTTAAAGAAATATAAAGATGTATTTATTTCTCCAAAGCATCTAGGACTTAAATTCCCTTAAAAATGTTTCTCTTAGGAATTTAAAACACAAATCTTTGCCAGCTCTCAGATAAAAGCCTGAATATATGTGCCTTTACAAAGTTTAAAAAAAGGTACAACTATATGTAGATTTTAAAAAAATTAAGTCCTATAATTATAACACCAATTAAACATACAATTGTTTGTTACACAAAGGACAGAATTTATTTTTGTAGTTATGTAGGAGAAGGTAATGATGGGTCAAAGCCAGGCATTTTTTAAAATTTCCACTTCAGAAAAGAAAATGTGAGGGATTGAAAGACTCATGTATTTCTCTGGGGTTAAGTGATACAGTTTATTTTCTCTTCTTCCAAAAATGTTTGGACTTCCTCTATGGACCAAAAATGATAGCAAATAATGGAGTATATCTGTGAACAAAATAATTATATTCAACTAAATTAATAATTACTGGCACATATGGTATACTTTAAGATCTACAAAGTTTTATGTTTAATATTTGTTTTCATCAAAAATAATGTTTGATTTGATCTTTGCAATGTCCTGTTCAATAATACAGATATCATTCATTATCCTCATTATATCCAATTATCCTCATTATAGATGAGGAAACAAAGACTTAGAAAGGTTAAATGTAAGCAGTATTGGTGGTAAGATTGGAACCCAAATCTCTTCACTCAGCACTTTTTCAAATATACAGTACTGCCATTCTTCTAAAAGTAAATCCAAGAAGCTACTTATGAGAAAATATATATTATGAGGAATAGAACTATGATAGTTCCATTAGTACACTTGGTACACTCTCTCTAGAGTATTAAGAATTTATGCCATTAGTGCCTTATTAAGCACATTCAGAACATTAGACATATACAGCAGCAAAGGTTTCAGTGTCTAAAATTATTATTCATGTTATTATTAATTACTAAAGAATAAGTGACTCTAGGAAGCAGATGAATTAGTTAAAATAAAGTATAGGGAGTTTGGGGTTATTCTTATTGTTTCTCAGTGTCATAAAATCTGTTGGTCCACTCACCCAAGTTCCATTCATGTTTATAGTTTGAGGTCTTCAAAGGTTTTCCAACAACTCATACTCTGAAGGATTTAGAGATAAATCTGAGGGGTCTCATTTTTGGTACTGTTATTCATAATGCTTTTCTGATGTGCTTACCATATTTAATATCAGTCAGCCAGACTTGAATTAGCTTTCAGAAAAAAAATGTATCTTCTGATGTTGTATAGAAAGGAGGAATGTATAGACATCCCTCCACTACCAATCATGCAGCACACACCAAGAGCACATAAAATTTTTGGGAAAAGAATGGATTTAAATTAAGAGTGTCATGGTGGTAAGGTGAGGCATGTCTATAGAGATTGTGTGTGACTATAGCATCACAGCTCCTGGTTATTGGAATTCTTTTTTAGTCTAAAGTCAGCATTTTTCTCTGATGTAAGGATTCATTCTCTGTAGCTCTTTTCCCCTTCAGGTGGCTATCCTCCTGTATCCAGCTGTGTCTTTGTCTGCATTTTTCCTTGGAGCTTCCATTCCATGGTGTACATCTGTTTACCTTTGGTATGTCTTTCTACTCTTTGACTGAAAGTCTTGTATCCAAAAGATTCAAGGCAGTTTGTGGCAAAGTGGATAGAAGGTTGGACCTGGGGTCAAGAAGAACATTAAATTCAAATGTGACCTCATACACTTACTTGCTATGTGTCCTGGCAACTTGTTTTTACCTCAAATTTCCTCAAAAGAGTATAATAATAATAATAATAATAATAATAATAATAATAATAATACCTATACTTCAGGGTTATTGTAAGGGTTAAAATGATAATATTTGTAAAAATACTTAGCATAGTTTCTGGCACATAATAGGTGTTATATAAACCCTTCCTTCCTTCCCATAGTTAACTGAAGTGGTGAGGGGACAAGAGAGAAGAAAAACTCTATTGCCCAACCCCATCCAGATTTTTTTTTTCCTTAGGGGACTCAATCCAGGATCTTTTAATGCTTGACTCAACCACCCATGAACTGAATATTATTTTTATACATACCCCAAAGGTTGTGACTTGTTCCTCTTAACAAATTACAAATTGGTTTTTCAGGTTGTGTAATTTGTCTTTCTTCCAAAAGACAAAAGTCATATGACCCTTTCAAACAGATTAAGTGCTTGTTCAACCATTATGATTAGGTTATAGGAAAATGCCTTAATACCTAGTTTATTTGTTGATGGATTGTATCAATTAAGATGTCTGTGCCTTCCTGTGATCATATTAATTGGATGTTCAGGCAGAAATACTATTCCTTAAGGCCAGTTTATAATATAATAATAGCTAGCATTTATGTAGAGTTTCATGTTTACAAAGTACCTCACAACAACCTTGAAAGGTAGAGAGTATTATTTATCCCTGTTTTACAGGGCAGGAAACTGAAGCAGACAGAGAGTAAAGGATTTTCCCATGATCACATCACTAGCAAATCCCTGAGGCAAGATATGAATTAATGTCTTACAAACACCAGGGTAACTTATCTCTGTGGCTCCCAGCAGCCTGGTGCCCACCAGAAAAGATTAAACCTAGCTATGTTCTATGGGTACTTGTTAGAAAATCTCATACTGATTGAATTATTTGGGGAAAGGACTGGATTCACTGATAAATTTAAATATTCCTGCAAATAAAAAGATAATACCTCAAGAATTCAGGAATGTCAGAATGGCAAATCCAAGAAAGAAGAAAGTTTACCAAGATAAAAATGTTCTTGAAAGTCGTCTCTGACTGAAGAAAGAAAACAAGGATTTATTAACTAGTTGGTACTCTGCTAAGCATTTTGCAAATATTATCTCATTTCGTCCTCACAATAATTTTGGGATATAGGTGTTATTAATACTCATATTTTTTTATTTGAGGAATCTGGGGTAGACAGAGGCTAAATGACTCACTCAGAGTAAAAAAACTAGTATGTTTCTGAAGCCAAATTTGAACTCAGGTCTTCCTGATTCTAGGCCCAGTATTCTATTCAGTGTGTCACCTCACTAGCTCTAGAACTAGCTCTAGGAAGGAAAGGAAGAAAATAGTTGAAAAATATAAATTAAAGACATGTACATCTAAAATGTTTCAGAAGAACAGCTCAAGGACTGGTTGGAAATTTCCTAAAAGGGGAAGTAAGTAGCAGACTGGTGGTAATTTCAAAACTAATGAATAGGTTAAAGGGGGGGGGGGCAAATAATAAGGCAATACTCAGAGCCCAAACTAATTGTAAAAACAACTCCCCTTAATCAGTGTTCCATCATGGTTATTGCAGTAAGTCTACCTTTATATTTCAGACAACCACTGACATAATAAATTAGAGGAGTTCATTCCAATCAGTCATTATTTCTTGCCTAGAATTCTAATTACATAGCTTTCTTAAGCAAGTGTAATGCTTTTTCATAGACCCTGTATATTATTTGCTTACCAAAACTAAGGTCCAGGTTCAATGGACCATATCCTTCCCCCATTTCCCTGCCTACCACTGCCCTATAAGTTATTTTTATAGCAAATCAGGTACTGCTGGTTAACAGGAAGATCAGCAGCAAAGCATGATGGATTGTATGGTTTTGCAGAAAATTAGTTATAAAACTTGATAGAATGTATTTTAAAAATATTAAAATAAAAAACAACAGATGTATATTTTGTGGGTTGCCATTAATTTCCTTATTTGGTCTACATGCCAGATGGTCACATGTCACATATGATGCTTAATGTATCCAAAGGGTAAAGGGATTTCTATGATGGGAAAGCGTTGTTGACATTGGTGCTTTCATAGCTTCCTTCACTTTCAATGTAATGCAACATAGTACTACTGTATCACAAAGTGAGCAACAAAGACTTTTAAAAATGTAGAATATTCCATACCCTCTCCATAAATATAATTAGTGAGAAGAAAAAAAAAACGATTTGAGCACTGAATAAAGAAAATCTAAACTTTTAAGTTTAGTGTAAATTTCCTCTACCTTATCTTTTAAAATGTCCAATTTGGATATATTTTACAATGTAAATAATATATTGCATATTACTAAATATATTACATTTATAATATTTATCCTTTATATTGATGTATATACATATTAGTATGTATTGTTATATATAATATTTAATTTATATGTAATTCATATTAATAAATATAGGGGTAGGATCATTTTTAATTTATAGGAGTGCTTTTCTAAGAAAAGTTTGGAATCTATTGCTATAGAGAAGAGCTCCTTAATCTTTCTTTTATTAGTGTTATATACTCTTTTGGCAGGTCAGTGAAATTATGATCCTGTTTCAGAATAATATTTTAATTAATTGAATGAAATGACAAATTTTAGTTGGAAATTTTAAACTTTTTTATTGTCATCTGAGTTAAAGGAAACTTTAAATCTATTTACAGACCCCCAGATTAAGTTTATGTGAAGTCAAGAATCTCTTGAAAAGAGGCAGAGTCAAGATGGCAACATAGAGGTAGTAAACGTTCAGACCTCTGAAAACCCTTCCTTACCAATTAAAAACTAAATGCTCCTAAGAGACTGAAAATCAAACCTAAGAACAAGACGGAGCCAAGGAACCCTCCTGCTGGACTCAACTTAAAAGGTATACCCCCAAAAGCCAGAATTCAAGAACCCTTCAAGTTTAAGGGGAAGGAAGAAGGAAGGTCCCAGTACAACTCCCCCACATAGAGTGCTAAGCCTCCAGTGGCAGCTCAGATCTCTGGGTGGGCTGAGGCGCTGGTCTGGAGGTAGTACCTTGTGAGCAAATCTGTGCCAGGTTCAGAGTGTCCAACACAGTCAGTGGGGAAGCAGATAGAGGAGAACAGAATGCAGAGCAGGAGGCATAGTTGCAGCATCAGAGACATTTCATATTGCACCCCACCCCCTAGGAGAGATTTTGGCCCCAGGGGACATCCAGCAACCCAGCCAGATTTAATCCCATCAAAGCCTCCAGAGCACTGGGAAGCTCAAGCTCCAAAACCCCTCCCCCACAGACTGCACTGAGAGATTTACTGACAAAACTCCAAGGGTGAAGGCAGAAAGAAAAGTCCAAAACCATAAAAAAAAATGAGAGGAGCAAGAGCTCAGGCAAGAGCAGAGAGTAAAAAGGGGGGTAAATATGAGCAAACAATAGAAAAAGAAAAAAGAAATTATAATGAACAGATTCTATATGGCCAATGAGCAAAGAGCAAACAGAACAGAGAAGGATGAGGGAACTCCAAGGAAAAAAAACCAAAAAAACAGAAAATCCATGGAATGGGATACAAGCTCTGGAAGAACTCAAAATATAATTAAAAACCCAATTAAGAGAGGCTGAAGACAACTAAGCAAGATAAGTCATCTGGAAACAGAAAACAGTGTCTTGAAAGCCAAAATTAATCAGCTTGAAAATGAGGCAAAGGAAATGAAAGAGGAGGCAAAGAAGATAAAGGATGACCTCCAAAGAAAACCAGACCAGAAGGAGAAGGATAACCAAAAAGCCAGGGATGAAATCCAGTCTTTAAGAACAAGAATACAATTAGAAGCAAATGATTTCACAAGGCAGTAGGACACTATAAAACAAAATAAAAAGAATGAAAAAATGAGGAAAATATGAAGCATCTCCACAAAACAGAAGATTTAGAAAATCAGTCCAGGAGAGACAACTGAAGAATCATTGGTCTCCCAGAAGACCATGGCAAAAGAAAAAGCCTGGACATCATACTACAGGAAATTATCCAAGAAAACTGCCCCAATTTTCTAGAACAAGAGGGAAAAGGGGAGATTGAAAGAATCCACAGATCACCTCCTATATTTAATCCCCAACTGAAAATACCCAGGGATGTTATAGGCAAATTCAAGAACTATCAGACCAAGGAAAAAATATTACAAGCTGCTAAGAGTCATTCAGATTCCATGGACCCACAGTGAGGAAAACAAAGCATCTGGCTGCATCTACACTGAAGGACCGAAAGGCATAGAATATGATATTCTGGAAAGCAAGGGTACTAGGTTTACAACCAAGAATGAACTATACAACAAAACTGATTATATTCTTACAGGGGAAAGTATATGGTCATTTAACAAAATAGAAGAACTCCAAGAATTTGTAAAGAAGAGGCCAGACCTGAACAGAAAATTTGATGCCCAAAGAACTCAAGAGATCATCAAAAGGTAATTTAAAAAGAGGGGGGGGGGGAAGGAAAAGCAAAACAAACAAAAAACCAAAAAAATAATTTAAAAGACCCAATAACTTAAAAATGATATGTATCCCTATAAGAAAAGAGGTCATTGGTAACTCTTAAAAATTGTAATTATCACCTGGGCAAGCTAGAAGAATTACACTTAGAGGGAACAGTGATAAACTGTATAGGATGAAATGCCAAGACATAAATATGTATATAGATATATGCATGTATAAATACATATAGTAGTAGTAGTAGCCTCTCGGTAACCAAGAATGACAATTGTCTTTGTGCATTATCATCTATTGATGTATCCTCATATGACTTTGAAGTCCAAAGACTGAGGCGCAAAGTTTGTGGTACATGGGGCCTGGGACGCCAGTTGTTATGGGAGGTGCGGTTGTGGCCTGGTATCGGCATTCACGCGCAGCGGCAAGACGTCGAAGTTGTTCATCTTCAAAGGTGGTGGTGGCATGGTGAATGTGGGTTCGCCAGCTGCTTCTGACAGAGGCAGCGAGTTCTAGTTGCTTTGGTGTAATGCCAGCCCACTTCAGGTTTGACATTAGCTGATCCTTGAATCTTTTCTTTGGTTGGCCTTGTTTCCTGAGTCCAGCTGACAGTTCACCGTAGAATACCTGTCTTGGTATTCGCTGTGGGTCCATGCGGATGATGTGTCCAGACCATCGTAGCTAGGCTTTGAGGACCATTACTTTGATGCTGGTGGAGTTGGCTCTGTCGAGGACTTCCTGATTGGTGATTCGGTCCTGCCATCGGATCCTCATGATTGACCAGAGAGAGCGTTGGTGGAATTGCTACAGCTGTTTCATGTGCTTCCAGTACAGTGTCCATGTCTCACAACTGTACAGGAGCAAACTGAGGACCGCTGCATTATACACTTTGAGCTTCGTCGCAGTGCTTACAACTCTGTGTTGGAGGACTTTGGAGTGCAGCAGCCTGAGTGCCTGGCTGGCCTTTTGGATCCTGGCATTGATCTCATGGTCTAGGGACCCGTCGTTGGCAATGGTGCTGCCCAGGTACTTGAAAGTGTTGACGTTAGAAAGCTGCGTGCCGTCGATTGTAATGCACGGCTGGTTCGTTGGCCTCCCTGGTGCAGGTTGGAACAGCCCCTCTGTTTTGCTGAGGCTGATAGTCAGGCCACACAGTTTTGTTGCAGTGGAGAACCTATCCACAATGGTTTGGAGATGATTTTCTTGGTGGGCCATGAGAGCACAGTCATCTGCGAAGAGAGCTTCCAGGATGAGTCTCTCTGTTGTCTTTGTTTTTGCAGTCAGGAGGCGAAGGTCAAATAGTAAGCCATCCAGTCGGTATTTGATGTAGACTCCCAGGTTTAGATCCATCACAGCATGTCGTAATACATGGGTGAAGAATAGATTGAATAGTACTAGAGCGAGGACACAGCCTTGTTTCACACCATTGGAGTTGTTGAAGTGATCGGAAGTCCCTCCACCAGATAGGACTTCCCCTGTGTAATATTTATTGGGAAAGGAAATAGGATTGGGAAAAATGGGGATAAATGGGAGGTTTCTATGGGGTAAGGAGGAGTTAAAGGGAGAGAGGGAATATTGCTTGGTGATGCAAGGGAGGGAGATGCCCCCTGCTGAGAGGAAACAGCAGGGGTCCAATAAGGATGGTTTGTCTTTGAATGACTGAAACTGAAGTTCAGCTCCCTCTATGACCAGAAAAGATAGTCCACTTATCTGACTGCGAATTCAAATAACATAAAGTTTAAGAACTAGTTGGGATTGGAGTTTTTCTCAGTTTCAGACCTGAGGCCAGGCCCCAGAGGCTGGCAGAGAGTTTATCCCACTCCCGTCTACTCTTGTTGTTCTAATTCAGAATCTTAGCAGTACACAGAAAGCAAACAAGAACAATTCTAACCTTTAGAAGCCTGTGTCTTTGGGCTGAACCAAGAAGAGTATGCCACTCCAGACTGGGCTGAACAAGCTCCACTCTCCTCCAACCCCTGGACGCAAGTCCTCACCCGGCAGGAAGGAAGTGCTAGTCACAAGATCCAACTGCCACTTCCAGTTGGCTCTTCCCACACACAAACTGTCAGTCTTGTTTCCTTTCCACAGCTGTCATGTTGACATGAAAGAGCTAGATCAGTTTGACGAATTTTGCTGGGCAACCTAGCTTGCTGAGGATCACCCACAATGCGTCCCTGTTCACTGTGTCGAACATTTTTGTCAGGTCTATGAAGACAATGTAGAGACTCAGGTTCTGCTCAAGGCATTTTTCCTGCATTTGCCTCATCATGAAGACCATGTCGATGGTGCTGCGATCTGGTCGGAAGCCACACTGTGATTCAGGCAGGTTCTACTCTGAAACAGATGACAGGAGTCTGTCCAGTATAACACGGGCGAGGATCTTTCCAGCAGTGGAGAGTAGTGAGATGCCTCTGTAGTTGTCACAGGCTGCTCATGTGCTTTTGTTCTTGTGTAGGACTACGATAGAGGCATCTCTGAGTTCTGGGGGCATGTCTGCCTCTTCCCATATGCTGGTCAGCACTATATGGAATGCCTGAAGTGCCTTTCCATTTAAGGCCTTGTAGACCTCTTTTGGGATCCCATCTTTACCAGGTGCCTTGCCTGTACTCATTTGTTTAATGGCTTTTTGGACTTCTATTGAAGGAGAGACGTCAAGTGGTTCGATGATGTGGTTTTGGGGGATCTGGTTAAGGGTGCTTTGGTCAACTGAAGAAGGTAGGTTGAGAAGTTGACTGAAGTGTTATTTCCACCTATTGCTGATGCCTTTTTTATCTTTTATGAGAGTGTCACCGTCAGAGGATAGCAAGGGAGTGGTGGTGGGTTTTATTGGCCCATAGACAGTCTTGAGGGCACTGAAAAATTGTCTGTAGTTTTTTGTATCAGCAAAGCGCTGGATTTCTTCTGCCTTTTTTTCCCACCATCGGTCTTGCATCTTCCTGATCTCACATTGCACCATAGCTTGGAGAGACTTGAATCTGTTCTTTTTAGGATCATAGTATGGGTTATTTTGCCACACCATAAATGCTTTGTTCTTTTTGTTCAACAGGTCTTCAATAGCAGTGTTGTTCTCATTGAACCAGTCCTGGTGGTTGCATTGTTTGGGGCCTAGGACTGCCTTTGATGTTTCCGTCATCATGTCTCTGAACTGGTTCCATTTCTCAGTTGTACTTTCAGTAGTGGTCCCTTGACAGACAGCTTGTCATCCAGGTAGGACTGGAATATTTGCAGATAAAATGGATCTCTGAGATGACTCATGTTGTAAAATGCGCAGACTGTCTGGGTGCGTTTTGGATGATGAGGTGCTATGAGCATTTGAAGAATCACTCTAACCAACTGGTGGTCTGTCCAGCATTCAGCTCCTCTCATGGCTCTGGTAATCTGTACATCCTGGATGTCTCGCTGACTAACAATGATGTAGTCAATGAGATGCCACTGTTTTGATCGTGGGTGCATCCACATTGTTTTATATTTGTTCGCCATTCTAAACACAGTGTTCATGATGGTGAGTTCGAACTCTGAGCATTTGCTGAGTGGCAGTAGGCCATTGTTGTTCATTTTGCCCACACTGTGTTTGCTGAGCACTCCTTCCCTTCCCATCTTTCATGGTCCTGGCCACCATGGGTGTTAAAATCTCCCAGTAGTGTCAGCTTGTCATTTGTGGGCACTGAGTGCAGGATAGCACTCAGGTCAGAGTAGAACTGCTTGATGGTCTCCTCTGTGCTGGTCAGTGTTGGGGCATATGCGCTGATGATTGTGGCATAACAGTCTTTGCTGAGAGACAAATGGATCTTCATGAGCCTCTCGCTGATGCCCACAGGCAAGTCTGGCAGCTGTTTAAGCAAGCTGGCTTTGATGGCCAGGCCAACACCGTGGATTCTGTCTTCATTTGTGGCTCTACCTTTCCAGCAGAAGGTGTATCCAGTGGTGGGTTCGCTGAGTGATCCCTCTTCTGGTAAGCATGTTTTGCTTAGGGCTGTGATGTCGATGTTATATCGTGCCAGTTATTTACCGATTAGAGCTGTTCTTCTCTCAGGTCTTGGGGTATTCTCTCTGTCAAGTAATGTCCTGATGTCCCATGCTCCTAGTAGGAGTTTCTTTGTATTTTGTTTTCCTTGGTTTCGACCGCTTAAAGGGATGATCTGCCAGCCACGGTGTGCTGACCGGGTGTTTGTAGGGCAGGCAATGTTTGGGGCACCTTTTCTAGTCCCCTCCCTTGATTAGAGTGAACAGTGGTGTCCTAGAGAGGGCTGCTCAGTCGCCCAGGATGCTGCCAAATGTCTCTGCTGCCCCGGGTACAAGGACGAACGACCACTGGTCCGTGGGCCGCCTACGTGCAGGATCGTGACTACAACTGCCAGTGGTCACCTCCACCTGTTGCGTCGCCACTCCCCCATCGCCGCAGGTCTTGAAGAGGGTAGACGGGGTTAGGATAGATGAGTGTGCACAAAGACACTTGTGCGTGAAGGAGATTTAAGTGGAAAAGTCGATGCACAGAGACAGTCCCACTCTCTCAGCGTTGGAAGCCTGGGTCCAGTGGCACGAAAAGTCGTTACACCTGGAGACTTCCTCAGCTGCATTGGATGGCCATGTTGTCTTTTGTGCTCCATCTCGCCACAGTGCTTTGCTGCGTCACCATCTCAGTCGTTGAAACTTCTTATTGGTTTCTTCTGTCTATTCGGCAGAAGCAGTCTTCACATGCTGGGTGAGCAAGGCCCTGGTTCACGATAACCAGATGGCTACCCTCACAAAGTTTAGCCGGCCTGTCAAAGCCGTTGCCCGGGGTGTGGCTGCTGCCGCATGCTTGCAGCTACTGGGAGCCACAAGTGAGAGCTGGGTGTCAGGTGGGGGTCAGAGGCTGGAGAGCTGCCCTAGAAGGGCACAACAAGCCTACCCCTCCCTGAACACCCCATATACCCCATATACATATATATGTATACATATACCTATATATATATATATATATATTTATATAACTAGAGCTAAAAAAATAGGTTAATACTAAATTATTGGGAAAAGAAACAAAAGGGGGTAAATTTATATGCCACAAAAAAGCTCATGGTGTGACAGGAGAAAACAGCAATACATTGGAAGGGTAAAGAGGTTGGAGACAGGAAATACTCAACTTTTACGTGAATTGATATTGACTCAAAGAGGAAAGAACAATCCAAGCCATTGGGGCAGAGAATTGATTTGCGCTCTATTGGGAAGTAGAATGGACTGGTGAGGATGGAAACTATATGAGGGAGGGGGAAGGGGGGAGTATAAAAAGACTGGAAAGAAAATAAGGGGAGAATTAGAAAGGAGGGAGGTAGAAAGGGAAGTAAAATAATGGTGGGACTTATGGGGACTGATTATAAACAAAACATTGGTGTAGAAGGAAATAGTGAAAGAAGAAAAGGCAGGACTAGGAGTAGACATCAAAATGCTAGGAAATATACAACTTGTAATCATAGCTCTGAATGTGAATGGAATGAACTCACCCATAAAACACAAATGAATAGCAGAGTGGATTAGAATCCAAAACCCTACCATATGCTGTCTACAAAAAACACACATGAACATGGTAGATGCACATAGGGTAAAAGTTAGAGGATGGAGCCAACCTCTTGGGCATCAATTGATAAAAAGAAGACAGGAGTTGCAATCATGATATCTGACAAAGCCAAAGTAAAAATAGATCTATTTAAAAGAGATAGGGAAGGTAATTACATCCTAAAGAAAGGCAGTATAGACAATGAGGAAATATCAGTACTCAACATGTATGCACCAAATGGCAAAACATCCAAATTTCTAAAGAAGAAACTAGAGTAGCTCATGGATGAAATAGATAAAAAACTATATTAGCAAGAGATCTGAACCATCCTCTATCTGAACTACATAAATCAAACCAAAAAATACATAAGAAAGAGATAAGAGAAGTGAGTGAAATCTTTGAAAAATTAGAGTTAGTAGATATGTGGAGAAAAATAAATAGGGACAAAAAGGAACACACCTTCTTTTCAGCAGCACATGGTACATTCACAAAGATTGACCATGTATTAGGGCATAAAAACATTGCAAACAAGTTCAAAAGAGCAGACATAATGAATGCAACCTTCTCAGATCACAATGCAATGAAAATAATAATTAGTAAGGGTACATGAAAAGACAAATCAAAAATAATTGGAAATTAAACAATGTGATTCTCCAAAATCAGATAAAGAACAAATCATAGAAACAATAACTTCATTGGAGAAAATAACAATGATAAGACATCCTTTCAAAACCTAAGGAATACAGCCAAAGCAGTACTAAGGGGGAAATTCATATCCTTGAGTTCATATATTAACAAATTAGAGAGGGGAGAAGTCAATGAATTGGGCATGCAAATTAAAAAAAAAAACTAGAAAGTGAACAAATTAAAAATCCTCAGATGAAGACTAAATTAGAGATCCTAAAAATCAAAGGAGAAATTAATAAAATTGAAAGTCAAATATCTATTCATTTAATAAATAAGACTGAAAACTGGTACTTGGAAAAAACAAATAAAATAGACAAAGTACAGGTCAATCTAATTAAGAAAAGGAAAGAAGAAAACTAAATTGATAGTATCTCAGATAGAAATGGAGACCTCACCTCTAATGAAGAGGAAATTAAGGCAATCATTAAAAATTATTATGTACAATTATATGGCAACAAATATGGCAATCTAGGTAACATAGATGAATATTTACAAAAATATAAATTGCCTAGACTAATAGAGGAAGAAATAGACTACCTAAAAGGCCCCATATTAGAAAAAGAAATTGAACAAGCTATCAAAGAACACCCTAATAAAAAATCCCCATGTCTAGATGCATTCACAAATTAATTCTATCAAACACTCAAAGAACAACTAATCCCAATATTATACAAACTATTTGACAGAATAAGCAAAGAAGGAGTTCTACCAAATTCATTTTATGACACAAATATGGTATTGATTCTAAAGCCAGGCAGGTCAAAAACAGAGAAAGAAAACTATAGACCAATCTCCTTAATGGATATAGATGCAAAAATCTTAAATAGGATACTAGCAAAAAGACTCCAGCAAGTGATCACGAGGGTTATTCACTACGACCAGGTAGGATTCATAACAAAAATGCAAGGATGTTTCAGTGTTAGGAAAACCAGCCACATAATTGACCATATTAACAAGAAAACCAACAAAAATTCACATGATTATTTCAATAGATGCAGAAAAAGCCTTTGACAAAGTACAACACCCATTCCTATTGAAAACACTAGAAAGTATAGGAATAGAAGAGCCTTTTCTAAAAATAATAAACTGTATTTATCTAAAGCCATCAGTCAACATCATCTGCAATGGGGACAAACTAGAAGCCTTCCTAATAAGATCAGGAGCAAAAATGCATTATTTATTATCACCTCTATTATTTAACATTGTTCTAGAAACACTAGTTGCAGCAATTAGAGAAGAAAAAGAAATTGAAGGTATTAAAATAGGCAATGAGGAGACCAAGCTATCACTCTTTGCAGGTGATATGATACTTAAAGAACCCCATAGAATCAACCAAAAAGCTAGTTGAAATAATCAACAACTTTAGCAAAGTTGCAGGATGCAAATACACCCATATAAGTCATCAGCATTTCTATATATCTCCAACACATCTCAGCAGCAAGAATTAGAAAGAAAAATTCCATTTAAAATCACCCTAGACAATATAAAATACTTAAGAATCTATCTGCTGAGACAAACACAGGAACTATATAAATACAACTACAAAACACTCTCCACACAATTAAAACTAGATCAAAACAATTGGAAAAACATCGACTGCTCATGGTTAGGATGAGCTTACATAATAAAAACAACCATCCTACCCAAATTAATTTACTTATTTAGTGCCATACCCATTGAACTACCAAAATACTTTTTTACTAAATTAGAAAAAAACATAACAAAGAAGAACAACAGATCAAGGATATCCAGGGAAATCATGAAAAATAAATGCAAAGGAAGGAGGCCTTCCAGTCCCATAACTCAAACTATACTATAAAGTAGTGGTCATCAAATAAATTTGGTACTGGCTAAGAGACAGAAAGGAGGATCAGTGGAACAGACTTGGGGTAAGTGACCTCAGCCATACAGTCTATGACAAGCCCAAAGATCCCAGCTTTTGGGACCAAAATCCCCTATTTGATTAAAAAAAAAACCTTCTGGGAAAATTGAATGGCAGTGTGGAAGAGATTAGGTTTGGATCAACATCTCACACCCTATACCAAGATAAACTCAGAATGGGTGAATGACTTGAACATAAAGAAGGAAACTATAAGCAAATTAGGTGAACACAGAATAGTATACATGTCAGATAGTTGGGAAAGGAAAGACTTTAAAACTAAACAAGAGCTAGAAAAAAATCACAAAATGTAAAAAAAATAATTTTGATTATATCAAATTAAAAAGATTTTGTAGAAACAAAACTAATGCAACCAAAATTAGCAGGGAAGCAACAAATTGCAAAACAATCTTCATAACTAAAACCTCTGACAAGGGTCTAATTACTCAAGTTTATAAAGAACTAAACCAATTGTACAAAAAATCAAGCTATTCTCCAATTGATAAATGGGCAAGGGACATGAATAGGCAATTTTCAGTTAAAGAAATCAAAACTATTAATAAGCACATGAAAAAGTGTCCTAAATCTTTTATAATCAGAAAAATGCAAATCAAAACAACTCTGAGGTATCACTTCACACCTTGGCTAACATGACAGCAAAGGAAAATCATGAAAGCTGGAGGGGATGTGGCAAAGTTTGATATTAATGCATTGTTGGTGGAGTTTGGAATTGATCCAAACATTCTGGAGGGCAATTTGGAACTATACCTGATGGGCACTAAAAGACTGCCTGCCCTTTGAACTAGCCATAGCACTGCTGGGTTTGTACCCCAAAAGAGATAATAAGGAAAAGGACATGTACAAAAGTATTTATAGCTGTGCTCTTTGTGGTGGCAAAAAATTGGAAAATGAGAGGATGCCCTTCAATTGGGGAATGGCTGAACAAATTGTGGTATATGTTGATGATGGAACACTATTGTACTGAAAGGGATGATGAACTTGAGGAATTCCATTGGAACTGGAATGACCTCCAGGAAGAGTGATGCGAGCGAAATGAGCAGAGCCAGGAGAACATTGTACACAGAGACTGATACACTATGATACAATCGAATGTAATGTGT
Organism: Monodelphis domestica; assembly: GCF_027887165.1. Classification (NCBI taxonomy): domain Eukaryota; kingdom Metazoa; phylum Chordata; class Mammalia; order Didelphimorphia; family Didelphidae; genus Monodelphis; species Monodelphis domestica. The sequence goes on from NC_077229.1 coordinate 185,155,224, forward strand.
ACTCTCCATTAGTGGCAATGCAGTGATCCTGTACAACTTGGAGGGATCTACAAGAAAAAGCAGTATCCACATTCAGAGGAAAAGCTGTGGGAGTAGAAACACAGAAGAAAAACAACTGCTTGACTACATGGATCGAGGGGATATGGTTGGGGATGTAGAACAAATGAACATCCTAGTGCAAACACCAACAACATGGAAATAGGTTCTGATCAAGGTCACATGTAATACGCAATGAAATTGAACGTTGGCTGTGGGATGGTTGGTTGGAATGAAGGGAGGGAAATAATGTGATTCTTGTAACCAATGAATAATATTCTAAATTGACTAAATAAATTAATTTTTAAAAAGAATCTCTTGTATAGAGTATATCAAGAAGACTGATTTTAGGTAAGGGTGTCACGTGAACCTTTCTTATTGAGCTCAGAATGAAAGAAAATTAATCTTGACTACATCATTTGTCATTTTATTCCTATGTTTTTCTGTAGGAGTTAGTGGCATATATTCCTCACTTTAACCATTTTTGTCTTCCTCATTCTTGTTCCTTACCAAGGTTCAACACTTAGAGAATGCAAAAAATTAGTTCATTTAAGAAACAACAGTACTTGTGCTCCTGCTGTTCTGACAGCAATCCTGACTGATTTCTTACATTCAATTGGTTTATTTAATAAACCCTTCATCAACTAAAGCTGTCAGAATTTTTAAAATACTATTTTCCTCTTGACTAAATCAAAAGTTAATCCACAACATTTTTGGAAGACTTCAACTTTTCGTCACAGATATCTTTTGACCGCTATACATGCCTTGTTTTCACACAGTATGGTCTTCAGACTCTCTGATAATAATATTCTCTTAGGCCCCTAATCCTTTGGCTATGATTATTGTCCTGACATTCCTGGTACTGTTTTATAGTTTCAAATGTATGTCTATTCACATATTCATTTTTAGCTCATTCTGAGAGCAAACTACCCTTTACTAGTTCATCCTAAGGGTATAACTCTGTTATGTAGCTGTTTTTCCTTCTTTTCCACTGAAGGAAAAACAAATTCCTAGGATCATTAGCTTCCAAGATTCCAGGACTTCTTTATAGGAAGTACTGTGTTAGGGGTGGCAATTATAGGAAATAGAAGGTGGAATTTACAAAATGTGTTTTTATTTGTATGTTTCTTGGTCCATACTTGTGATGTCATTAGTATAGGGAAATCTCAGTGTAGAAATACCTTACGTTGATAAAGATTCACAATTCCTTTATAATTAGTAATTCTAGAGAGGTACCTAGGTCCTAAGGAATTGTGCTTTCAATAGTCTCACAGTATATGTCAGAATTAGAATTTGAACCCAAGTCTTCCTGACTACAAAGTCAGATCTTTCTTCATTATGCATGTTTCCTCTTGATAAACACAAAGGAATATTCAGTTAGTCCTGGGGATTAAATATGTGATTTTATTAGGACAATCAACTTTCCAGTGGGAAAATTATCTCCATAAATGCAGGATAGGACCTCTATAAAATTTAGTCTTGAAAATCTGTCTAGAGCTTTAAGAATTTAAATGACACCCACAAAGTCATGTAGGCAGTATACACTGTAGGTAGGATCTGTACAGTTTTTCCTACATTCAAGTTCTGCTTTTCATCTAATATACCATGATGTATTTTTTTGTAGAGACATAATAAATATATGCTTTAAAAATGAATGTTGTCCAATATGACAGCAAAGGAAAGTAATGTGTTGGAGGAGATGAGACAAAATTGGAACACTAATACATTGCTGATAGAGTTGTGAATTGATCCAACCATTCTGGAAGGCAATTTGGAATTATGCCAAATGGACTTTAAAAGACTGTCTGCCCTTTGATCTACCATACCACTGCTGGGTTTGTACCCCAAAGAGATAAGAGGGAAAATGCATGAACAGAAATAGTCATAGCTGTGCTCTTTATGGTGGCAAAAACCTGGAAAATGAGGGGATTCCCTCTGATTGGGGAATGGCAGAACAAATTGTGGTATGTGTTGGTGATAGAATACTATTGTGCTCAAAGTAATAAAAAAGTGGAGGAATTCCATGGGAACTGGAAAGACCTCCAAGAATTGATGCAGAGTGAAAGGAGCAGAACCACAAGAACATTATACACAGAGACTGATATACTGTGGTACAGTTGAATGTAATGGACTTCTCTACTAGCAGCAATGCAATGATCCAGGACAATTTGGAGGGACTCATGAGAAAGAAAGCTATCCACATGCAGAGGAAGAACCGTGGGAGCAGAAATGCAGAAGAAAAAGATGATTGATCACATGGTTTGATGGGGATATGATTGGGAATGTTGACTTTAGGTGATCACTCTATTGCCAATATTAATAATATGGGAATAGCTTCTGAACAATGATACATGTAGAACCCAGTGGAATTGCTTGTTGACCCTGGGAGGGGGGATGGAAGAGGGCAGGGAAAGAACATGAATCACAGAACCATGGAAAAATATTGTAAATCAATTAATTAAATTGAAAAATAAAATAAAATGAATGTTGTCACATTGTTCTAAGGAAATCATTATATGTATCTCTTTGCTTCATTGGCCTCAGGAATATCTAGGCACACTGTTTTCTGAAAGACTGATTTTTTCCTTTAGGGTATAAGAAACTCTTTTCTTCTTTTCCTATATCCCCAGTCAAGCAATGGAGATGAAAAGGCATTAGTATTCCAAACTAGCCATGTGGGCAGCTGCACTAGGCAAATTAGATGCTTTGGTCATACTGACCATCTTGATGAAACTGCAAAAGGAGGAGAAAAAATCAAGCCAGCTAGTCTCTGAAGTGTTTTTTTTTCTGTTTTCTGAGCTACCAGTTTGACTTTTCCTTTCTGTGAGAAAAGAAAAAAAAATAAATCGATGATTTCTAACATCTCTACCAGTTGCAGAGCCTCTGAGCCCAACCACTGACACCTACTAGACATGTCATTATGGGCAAGTCAAACAACTTCCCTGAGAAGTTAAAAAGAGAACAGGAGATATTTATTCTATATCCTTATTTGTTTCCTTTTTCTTGGAAATGTGGAAATATAACCATAACAGAGAGGTCAGGAGCTCAGGGTAAAAATGGTTTCAAAACTCAAAGGGAAACAAATCCTTGTTTATCAGCTTTGCAGCTCTAGCATCAGTTGGAGAGCTATTACATCACCTTCGAGGCAATGCCTTCTGTATCCATTAGACCATAACATCTCCTTCTAACTTGCTAATTAGCTGCCTCTCAAGGGGTGGTGATGTCTATGCCAAGGTTGTCACTCAGTATGAAACAAATTATGTCACATTTGAAAAAGCACAGATTTTTAGAAGCATTAAAGTGACTCAAGATGAATGCTGGTCCTGTGACCCAGCCACAGACCTTGCCCAAACGAACAGGTGAATGAGAATTACCAGCAATGTGCCTGCCTTTCTTTAGGAGATTGATCTGCTGACTAGTAACCATGGAATCTCTGAACAGAGAAAAGTACTTCAAGGAATAAAGTCACCCCAATTTGAAAAATGACTTCTAAATAACATTAAAGCATAAAGAAAGATAGCTGTCCAATCAGCCTGAGCCTCCCTTTCATTTTAGGCATATTGATGTAGTGATAACAAATAGCCTCAATGCTCTCTCAATATTTGTGCCTTATGTGTACAAAGCAGCTAATATACCTTTCATGCATTTAAATTATACATTATAGAATGGAAATTGGGAACTTTTTGGAAAGATAATAAGTGAAATTCCAACTTTAGCTCCTAGATAATGAGGTCATTGGCTAGTGAAGGCAAAGTGAACAAAGCCTCTCAAGATTTAAAATCATCTGTTTTCCCCACTTTGTATATACTTAGCTTTTCAACATTTGCCATGCTAGAACGAAAATGAGAACATCAAGACACTTTTAAGACTGTTCTTAAAGGTGTTTATCGCTTTAAAGGCCTTTTAAAATTCCCTGTATAAAGCATTGTCCTCATTGCTCAGACACCAGGGTATTACATACAGTGGGTGCTCAATACATACTGCTGATGGGCTGCCTTTTATCTTCCTTTTTTTTAAACCTTATTGAAGTAGCAATAAATTGAGACAAAGCCATAACTACAGCTGTGTGGGACAGTCCTTAATCCTGAATTATCTGAATCTGTTCTCACCAGATTTCAAATTAGTCCCTGCACTTTAGTTTTGTTTGTGGGCCAGCCCAGCCCACAAGCTGTGATTCCCCATGAAATGCTATAGAAATCATGTGGTAGGGGCTGCCAAGTGCCCCAGCAGTTTTGACCATAGCAGTTGCTGAAGCGGAAAAGTTTAAAGACATCAGAGTGTTTTGTGGAAAGGCTATTTTGAAGAAGCACATATTTCCAGGTAGTTACTTCCATTGTTCATTTCATATTGCAATTGGAAGGGAGTATCCCATAAATAGAGATTGATTGTTGGCTTTTGTGCTCAAAGGAGAAGGCATATAGTGGTGGCTATTGATGTGTTTAGATGAAGTTGAAAAGATGTCCCATGATGCTGTCTGAACTTCATTTTTAGGAGAGTCTTTGCTAGAGAGGGAATGGGTAGAGGACAAAGCATTGATCTTGGAGCCTAAGTGCTTGGGGAAGTCCTGTAGTGTAGAGCAGTAGCGGCACACTCAAATAGAGATGGAAGTCACTAGGCCACTGATGGCAAACCTTTTAGAGATAGAGTGCCAGGCCCTGCCCCCCCTGACCAAATGCCATATCCCTCCCCCCAACAAAGTACCTGGAATGCCCCCCTTATCCAACACATGGGTGGGAGAAAGAGCTCCCATTGGGCTGCTGGACAGAGGGGAGGTTGAATTGAGGTATGTCCTCAGCCAGTGTGGAGAGGGGGAAGGGAGTGGTCCAAGTTCTCTGCTCCCCTCCAGCTCTGCTACCTGTGAACTACCCACCTTACCCACTGTGTGTTTCCATTGGCTGCTGGGCAGAGGGATGGGGGATATGAAAAAATGTCATCAGGCATGGTGGAGACGGGGAGTGGGACAGCTCCATCCAAGTCTCTCTCTTTCTACTAACCAACTCTGGTGGGGGAGGTGGGGAGGATGGCCAAGTGCCCACAGAGAGCACTCTACCTGCCATCTTTGGCACCCATGCCATAGGTTCACCATCTCTGCACTGAGCCATAGTAAGCATCCCTGCAAGCTCCATATTGACTTAGAAAACTATATAATTCTGTTTCTTTTTATAAAATTAATACACCAACACATTAAAATAGAAAGGAACTCCATTTTAACCTAGATTGAGTCATACTTAGGAAAGTTGTGTCCACATTTTTGAAATATCTGGAATAGGTGACAGAGTTCTAGATTTAGTTTCACACAGTTCAGGCTTTAATGCCAATTCTTCTGACTCAACAAATATTTATTAAACACTTTTGGTGTACGAGGTCCCATTAGAGCAAAAACAAAAATCATCAAGTAGCTCAAGTTCTGTCATTTAGTACTTTGTACCTGTGTGCCCTTGGAAAGCCATTTCATCTCTTTGGGGCCCTGTTTTCTTATGTTATAAGATAGAGTTCAACTATCTTATCTAAAAAAAACCCAAAGGTTTTTTTTTAAATCTCTCTCTCTCTCTCTCTCTCTCTCTCTCTCTCTCTCTATATATATATATATATATGTGTGTGTGTGTGTGTGTGTGTGTGTGTGTGTGTGTGTGTCTGTCTGTCTGTCTGTCTGTCTGTCTGTCTGTCTCTCCCTATGGGACTTCTGGATAGATCTTTTGATGTGTTATTTAAATGGGAAAAAAAAACCAACAACTCTACGTCTCTATTTTGATGTCCCTTTTGTTTCCCTTTTAATTTTAGGCATCTCATTTTATATATTAAAAATCATATTCTGATTTTATGTATGATATATATATATATATATATATACTGATATATGATAAATTATGCTTTTGCTTTGCCAGACTGCCAAAAGGATAATAGGCCAGAAAGTAAATGATTAGAACTTCTGGAATGGGATATTTCTAAAGTTTCTTCCACTTGTAGGACTTGGTAGTCTAATCTTAGATACTTTCTTTGTGTGTGACTGTAGGTGACTTCTGAGACTGTTTCCTCATCTATAAAATTGGAATAATACTATTTTTACTATTGTTCTTGAAGAGTTTCTTGAGGAAAGTCCTTTGTTAGTCTTAAGGGACAGGATAAATGTAATGATCAACTTGAGTTGTTACTGGCAGAGCTTTTTGATATTAATCTCTAGCTCAGAAATTTAAGATTATCCTTAAGCCTGTCTTCAAAAAGCACAATGCCATTCCTCATGGTTGTTGATTGGGTTGGTCTATTTCTCTAAACTTAAAATAGATTACAAAGCTATGCCACATCATTGGAAACTGTTTTCTTTAATTGCCAATACATCTTATTCCCTAGCCTTTTCCAGGAAGTTGAAATTGTGAATATACTAAAGATAGCTCAGTGGATTGGTGGGTAGAGGCCCAACAACTGAATCAGGAAAACTCAGGTTTGAGTGTTTTTCCCTCAAATACTTACTAGTTTTATGAACTTGAGTAAGGTACTTAATTTCTCTCAGCCTAGATTTCATTATCTGCAAAATGGGAATAAAAATAGCATCTATATTATAGGATTATTGTGAGAACCAAATGCAAAGCATAAAGCATGTTCTTTCCCTCTCCTCCTTTTTGTTCTCCTCCTCTTCCTCTTCTTCTTCTAAGAAAAGATACTATATCATATTCTTTGACATCTAGAGATTTCAAATAGTGGTTTAGATACCAAGGAAGCTAATTACACTAAGTGAAGAGTTCTCTAAAAATAATCCAAAATATTATTGTTCATAATAATAACAAAGCAAGCTAGAAAGTGAATATGTATACCTATGTGTATACATATTCCAGATATATTTGTGTGTGTTTATATATATATATATATATGCATATATACATATATATTCTGACATGTGCCAATGCATACTAACAATTATAGTCATTGAACCTATTACTGCATATTAACTTAATGGGATATAATTGTGCCTTAAAGAATGATAAATATGAAGAAGAGAATAGGAAGATCTATATGAAGTAATCCATATTGAAGAAAATAGTCAGAAGAACAATAGTCACAGTGAATACACCAGTGTAAATAAAGCAAATACAAAGCAGACAATGTTGGAAACAAAGTTCTTTTGTTAAAGAATTTTTCCTTCCTTTCCCTTAAAAGTTAGACTAAGGGGGCAGCTGGGTTGCTCAGTGGATTGAGAGCCAGGCCTAGAGATGGGAGGTCCTAGGTTCAAATCTGGCCTCAGATACTTCCCAGCTATGTGACCCTGGGCAAGTCACTTGACCCCAATAGCCTAAAAAAAAAAAGGGTAGACTAAAATAGAGGCTATGTATGCTCATGGTCATTGAATTAGTTTATGTTGCTGAATTGTTCTGGGTTAATGAAATTTGTTTATAGCTTGTGTTCAATTGCAGGGAATAAGCATTAGGCCAAACAAAAAAAAATTGTATCAGTGTTTTCCAAGAGAAAATTAAAAAAAAAATCAATGGATTATCAAATGCTTGTTTTGGGAGACTTTTTGATTTTTTAAAAAGAAATTTAATGGTTTATTATATAGTGGAAGGAACTCTGTATTTTCAGGGAAAAATGAAATAAAATACAACGAGTTCTAATCCTCTATCTGACACTAATGTTCTGTGTGACTCTTGGTCAGTTATTTAAGGTCTGAGTATCTCACACCATCTCCTAGGAATTATTTAAAGTTATAGATAGATTGAGTTGGGGGAGTTGCCATGGTAGAAGTTTACATGTTGACAAAATCAGGAGTATCAAGAATGTTATATCAGTTTGTTTCTAGGTTTTGCTCACCTAACATATTCTACTATTTTTTAATATGATAAGTTATGCTTCTGCTAATTATTGCTTTGTAATACTCTGTAAATTGGTAACTGAGATTCAGCAGTCCCCCAAAACCTCCAAACTACTTTTTATTAGTTCCCTTGTTCTACTTGACCTTTTATTACCCCATATTTTTTGCTAAATATTTTAAAATACTATTTTGATAACTTTATTAGTATACTATTGTAGTATAGATTAATTTAAATACTAAAATAATATTTATGTTTCCTTATCCAAGCCAAGACTATTTACTTATTCCAATTATTTGTTTTGCTTTAATCCTATCAACATTCTTCTGTTTTGAGAATCTTAAAAATTCTCAGACCCTACTTCAGAAGATTTGTTTAAGACCATTCCCCATTTTAAACAATGAAGGGACTTAGATCAGGAATGTGAGACCTCTACTCCACCCATACTTAAGCATACTTTAGGGGAAGATAAAGTTGTAAACTCCTTGCTGAACAATGAAAAGTACTTAACCCATACTTAAAGTAAAGCTAAAAATCCTTAAGCTGAGTCTATTTTTATATCTAATACAAAAAGGTGCTAAGTACTTATGAAGGTCAGGCAACTTGCAAACTTGCAAGGGACAAGCTTAACAAAAGAGGTGTGAGGTTTTAGTCTATTCAGGTGTGAATTACTCAAAAGTTTAATTTACTCAGGTGTGAATTAAAAATGGTCAGTCCTTTGGAAAATGTCTACTGTGATTGGTAGATGTGAGAACTTAGGGGAGTGACATAGGAGAAAATTTTCTTTAAAAGGAAGAGGTTTAGGTCTCTGGAAGGGCAGCTTGCCAAAGCTGAATTGAAGGGCTTGGTGGCTGAACTTAGTTGAGCTGAGGAGTTGAACTGGTAGGTCTCTCTGAACACTAGAATCTTGCTTGGGACAAATCTTGTGGTGAGTAGATTAAAGACTGACTGATCTCTCTCTTAAGGTGTAAGCCTAGGCTGGCCTAGCCCTTTTCTCATTATTTCCTCTTACTCTCCCTCTCCCTTTCATTAATTCCTTAATTTGTATTAATTAAAGTCTCTAAAAACCCAGGTGACTTGGATATATTTAATATTTGGGAATTTTCCCATGGCGACCACTATATTTTTTATTTGAAACCATATTTTAATGGTCACAGTTTAAGGCAACCACTCTTATGACTGTCACAGTTTGTACTATTTCTTTTTTCTTTTTCTTTTGTATTTATTCTTGTAAGTCCTAGGTGGATCTTAAGTTTATTCCCAAACATTCATACGATTTATTGTTATTGTTATTTTATTATTTATTAATTAAAAAAATTCTTATCTTCCATCTTGGAACCAATACTATGTATCTAAGGCAGAAGAGCTGTAAGGGCAAGGCAATGGGGGTTAAGTGACTTGCCCAGGGTCACAGAGTTTAGAAGTATCTGAAGTCAAATTTGAACCTAATACCTCCCATCTCTAGGCTTGGCTCTCAATCCACTGAGTCACCCAGTTGCTTCTTTTATTGTTATTTTAAATGAGCTTTCTCTGATCTCTTCCTTATAGTTTTTGCTAATAATATATTATTTACTGATAATTTCTATTAATATTTTATCTTGTTACTTAATGGAAGATATTAAGTCATAGAATTTCAGAATTATAGCTTTCACTCTTAAATAGACATTATGGGTCTTTCTTCCTGGATACTCTTTCCTCTCTGATATTTTGTGAAATGACTTTTTCCTCTGGTCCTCCTTTCAACACTATCATCCAGATCACAACACCTAACTTGATCTTCTAGAAGGTTTTATTCTGAGGCCTTTATTTTATCCTGTTTTTTTCTATGTACAATTGCTTATATTTTCCCATAGGTTTAATCATCTCTTTGCAGACAATTTTCACCCAGATGTTTATATTACGTCTCAGCCTCTCTCCTTATCTCCAATTCTCCCTCATCCATTACTACTGGACATTTCCAACTCGATTTCCCAAATAAATCACAAACTAAAGTTCAAAACAGATAATTTATTCTCCCTCCACTAAATCTACCATACTTCCAAATATCCTTATTTCTGTCAAATATACCATTATTTTTCCAACACCCCAATTTTTAGACTGAATTCCTTTTCATTAATATACACATCAGGTTACTGAAACATAGATTCATTTCCTTCAAAGATGGCACTTGCAGACAGAAGATGCAGATGACTACAACCTTCAGAAGTTTACTTGATAAGATTCTTCAACAGCGGTCTGATACTGTTACTTCATCTAACTGAAGATTCATAAATTCTCCATAACCAAACTGATGTCTTTGATTTAAATGACTAACAAAATTTCTAGTAATCTGGCTAGGATCTTCCCGTGAAAGAAATACAAATAGGACACGCAAATAGGGACTATCTGAAAGATATGACTATTATTACAGTGATCCAGTAATGTTGTTTTGTAAAGTTTGCTTCTTGACACAAAGGACACAAATGCAACACCCAATTTTTTTACCTTAGTATTCTACTCAGCTACTCAACCCTTCTCACCCTTCATAACCCATCAGTGGCTACATCTTGCTTCTGTTTAATATCCACATCTTTTACATCAGAGCTCTTCTCTCTACTCAAATACTTGCAATATTTATTAATGATATAACTACTTCATACATAGATTATTTTTTCACTAACTTTCACTAACTTCCTACTTGATTTTCCTGTCTCATGTCTTTCCTCAATTTTATCCACCCTCCACATTGTTGAAAAAGTGATTTTTTTCTCTTCTAAGCAATTTCTATTACACCACTACCCTTTGCTATTGTTATTTTTCCCGTTTGTCATGCAATCTCCTTTTCCTTCCTCTTACCCCTTTGCCCTCACTCCCTTTTTACACTTCTTTCCCCTCTCTCCCTTCCTTCCTCCTCTTCATTCTCCTTAATTTCTTTTATTTGTGCCTTCCTTAATTGCTATATTTATTGAGTAACTTTACATGCATTTATGTTGTTTAGGAGTTTACAAAAAAAATTATCAGGTCTGCTGTTCTTAATAGGAATGCTTTGAATGCATGTTATAATTGAATATTTATTTTGTACTTAAATATTTTTTCTGTTGGTTGTTTTCAGAATTTGTTGATTGTGGAATTTTAAATTTTAATCACTATATCTTTTTCAGTTTGTAGCATAGATTATAAAGTGTTTTTAAATTTTGTTTCTTTTGTTAATCTGGTGAAGTTTGTCAACATATTTAACTTTTCCTATTTTGCCAATTATTTTTGCTGTGCAGTTCATAAAATCAGCTTTCAAAATTCTTATTTCTTTTTAAAATCATTTAAAATTATCCTGCTGTGGTTCCATTTCCCTTTGAAATCCACAGGTTCCAAAGATGAGGTTCCTTTGCCTCATTCTGAGAGCAAACTACCCTTTACTAGTAATGCATAATTTTTTGTCTTGTTATATTTATTAATAGGTATCTGAATTATTTTAGCTGACCTAGAGGTCATATGCTCTTATTCTATTAATATCCCTATTGATTTATCTGCTTATGCTATAGGGCATTAATTGAATTTTATCCCCCTGAGATTTTTGATAATTTCAGTGTTTTTCTTTATATTCACCTATTGCTCACTTTCTGACTCGCTTCAATAAATGAGAACAGTTTTAGCACAAAATATTATCACTCCCAGCCACAGAAAGCTTCTGTCTTTTGATTTTCTGTGGTGTAGGGTATAGGCAGTGGAGGTACAGATTTAAAATCTGTTGTAAACTCTTGAGTGGTATCATGCAACCCTGATAGAGTTTGGTTGGTGATGGGGGAGGGATTGCTGAATGAATGCATTAGGTATTAGGAATTAGTTTTCCTTATTGGTTATTAGAATTTTATTTCCTTTTATTTCTTAGTATCTTAGACTGTCCAGAAAACTGGATTTCCCTTATGTCTTGCATATAATTTCTATTTTAGAAAGACTTGGGAAAACTAAATCTAACAACAGGACAGAACTAGGGAACTCTCCTGCTGAACTCAACTTAAAAGGTATGTGCCATAAAATGTCTGAATTCTATAACACTTGGGTTTAAGGGGAAGGAAGAAGAAAGGTCCCAGGACCCCTCACCCACCTAAAGTTCTGAGCCTCCAGAAGTGGCTCGAATCTCTGGGCAGGCAAGGGCACTAGTCCAGAGGTAGTACCTTGCTGGCACAGCTGTGTCAGGCTCAGAGCATTGAACACAAGCATCAGAGAGGCAGCTTGAGGAGAAACTCAGAGAAGGCAGCCTAATCACAACCAGGACACTATATCTTGCCCCCTTCCCCTTGAGGTTTTGACCTCAGGGCACATCGAGCTCTACAGATCAACTCCACCATGTCTTAATCTTATCAATAGAGCAGATAAGAAGCCTTCAGAGGGGAGGGAAGCTCAAGCTCCAATACCCCTTCCCCACTGTCCCCACTGAGAGCCTACTGACTAAGCTCCAAGGTGAAGGCTGAAATTACTACAGAATACATTAATAACAAGGTGGGAATCCAAGCTCCTTTTCAGCTTGTGCTGTCAGCTGAGGAAGATCTTGTATCAGGGCTCAGCCTGAGCAATCAGCAGAGCAGCAAAGAAGTCTCTTCAGGACAGAATAGCCCAAATCCACAGATACAGCACATAATCAAAGGAGCAATATTACAGGCAATTACAAGGGGGGAATGTAGGGAAAAATATGAGTAAACAACAGAAAAAGAAAAAAAAGAAATTAGAATAGACAGCCTCTATTTAGGCAATGAAAAAAAGAGCAAATGGAACAGAGGAGGACCAAGGAATACCAAGCAAAAACACAGAAACTCCAGCAAATTGGACACAGGCTTTGGGAGAACTCAAAATACAATTAAAAAAAACAATTAAGAGAGGTTGAAGACAACTGGAAAAAGAACTTAAAAAACAAGATAAGTCATCTGAAAACAGATACTTGAACTAAAACGAGAAAATAGGATCTTTAAAGCCAAAATTAACCAGCTTGAAAATGAGGCAAAGAAGATGAAAGATCAGAATGAGAAGGATGACCAAAAAGCCAGGGAAGAAATTCAATCTTTAAAAACTAGAATCCAACAACTAGAACCAAATGACTTCATAAGGCAAAATAAGGATGATATTGGAAAATTAGTATTTTTTATTATTTTATGGATAAAAGGTAGAGTGCTAGCTTGAGAAAATAATTAGTGTTTGAAGCAGAGTTGAGAGAGCATGTTAATTCTGATAGCAGACAGTTTTAGCCATTTTTCTATGTCAATTGCTCTCTCTTGCAGTTGGGACTTGGTCTCTGGCAGTTGGCAGAGAAACATGGAGAGACTCTCTCTCAGAGCTGGAGGAGGTGACATCTTTGTCTCTCTCTCTGTCTGAGGGAAAGACCTGAAGGAGCTCAGTGTTTTCCTTTCCCAACTTGGGAAACACCATTGAATATTTATTGTGGTTTTTATAAATTGTTTAACTCTGGGAAGATGAAAGAAAAACCTGATTTTTGGTTTGGACTCTAAAGAGACTCAGCGTCCTAACTTGATTCTTATTGAGACTCAACAAGCTAGCCTTTGCTATTTTATAATTTGAAGGTGAAGTTAAGATTTATAAGGATAATAGTGGTAGTTTTTATTTAGTTAGTATAAATTTGGGTTAATCAGATCAGCAAGGAATAGTGTAGCCTGTGAAACATAGAAGAAGCAGTGCCTTGAGGAATCTGGGAGTTTATTTGGGTGGATTTAGAATCCCTTAGAATTAGAAATCCTTTATTTATTTTTACAAATTTCAATAAATAGTTTATTTTAAAAATAAGAGTCTCTTTAGCATCCTTGCACCTGACCCTGAAGGGAAGTTCACATTTGAGCTTCACTTCATCACTGATTACATCTATCAAATGTATCTCAACAGTTTGAACCTGATTGGTGAGTTAAACAGTTTTGAACAGTTTTTCTATCTATTTTGTGTAACTCACCATTATTATTTTTATTTGTTCATTTTTACAGCAGCAAGAATCTATAAAACAAAATCAAAAGAATGAAAAAAATTGAGGAAAATATGAAACACTTCATTTGCAAAATGACAAATCTGGAAAACGGAGGCAGGAGAGATAATTTAAGAATTATTGGACTGGCTGAAGAACATGACAAAGGGAAAAACCTGGACATCATTCTACAGGAAATTATCTAAGAAAACTGTCCTGATATTCTGGAGCAAGAAGGAAAAGTTGAGATTGAAAGAACACATAGATCACCACCTGTATTTAATTCTGAATTGACAACACCCAGGAATGTTATAGCCAAATTCAATAACTAACATTCAAATGAAAAATTATTACAAGCTACTAAGAAGAAGTCATTCAGAAACCATGGAACCACAGTTTGGATAACACAAGATATGGTTGCATATACACTGCAGGACCAAAAAGCAGGGAATATGATATTCCAGAAAGCAAAGGAACTAGATCTACAACCAAGAATAAACTATCCAGCAAAACTAACTATATTCTTGCAAGGGAAAGTATGGTCATTTAATAAAATAGAAAACTTCCAAGCATTCATAAAGAAATTTTTATCACCTAGGTAGCTAGAAGAATTATACTTAGAGGGAATAATGACAAACTGTATATGATAAAATGCCAAGATATATATCTATATATCTGCATATATAGATCTATTTGTCATTCCCTCTAAGTATAATTCTTCTAGTTACTTAGATGATAATAAAAATTATTATATATAGATCTTTTATACCTATATATGTATTCAAAATATATATTTATTTTATACCTTTATATGTATGTATGTATATGTGTGTATATATATATATATATATATATATATATATATATAACTAGAGATAAAAAAGAGGTTAATACTAAGAGAAATGGGAAAAGAGATAAAATGGGGTGAATTTATATTTTGTAAAGAAGCACATGGCAGGAGTGGGGGAGAAAACCAATACACTAGAAAGGTAAAGAGATTGGAGACAGGAAATACTTAATTTTTACATGCATTGAAATTGACTCAAAGATGTAAGAACAATCAGATCCATTGGGGCAGAGAAGTGATTCATTCCCTATTGAGAAGTAGAAGGGTAACAAACAGACTGGTGGGGAGGGAAGTTGTACAAAAGAGGGAGACAGTAGGATGTATTTTAACAAGACCCTAAAGAAAAATAAGAGGGGAATAATAAGGGAAGGTGAGGGGGGAGGCAAAATAAGCATGGGAATTAGGCAGACTGATTAAAAACAAAACACTGGTGTAGAAGGAAATAGTAAAAGAAGAAAGGGCAGAACTAGGAGTGGAAATCAAAATTTTGGGAAATACACAGCTGGTAATCATAAATCTGAATGTGAACGGAATGAACTCACCCTTAAAACTCAAGCAAATAGCAGAGTGGATTAGAAACCAAAATCTTACCATATGTTGTTTACAAGAAACATACATGAGGTAGGTAGTCACACAGGTTCAAAGACTGGAGCAACATCAATTGAGCTTCAAATGAGAAAAAGAAGACAAGATTTGCAATCATGATATCTAACAAAGCCAAAATAAAAATAGATATATTCAAAACAGATAGGAATGGTAATTACATCCTGATAAAAGGCAATATAGACAATGAGGAAATATCAGTAATCAACATGCATGCATGTTGATTACTCCCTATAAATAGATAGTAAAACTATATTTCCTATAAATAGATAGTAAAAACTATACTAGTGGGAGACCTGAACTTTCCTCTATCAAATCTAGATAAATCTAGATAAATCCAACCAAAAAATAAATAAGAAAAATGTAAGAGATCTAAATGAAATCTTCAAAAATTTAGAGAAAATAGATATGTGGAGAAAAATAAATAGGGTTAAAAAGGAATATACCTTCTTTTTGGCAGCACATGGTACATTCACAAAGACTGACCATGTACTAGGTCATAAAAACACTGCAAACAAGTGCAAAAGAGCAGAAATAATAAATGCAACCTTCTCAGATCACAAGGCAATGAAAATAATAATTAGTAAGGGTACGTGGAGAGGCAAATCAAAAATTAATTAGAAATTAAGCAATATGATCCTCTAAAATCGGTTAAAGAACAAATAAAAGAAAATAAATAATAATTTCATCAAAAAATGACAATGATGAGACATCCTTTCAAAATCTATGGGATGTAGGCAATGCAGTACTCAAGGAGAAATTTATGTCCTGGAGTTCATACAGTAACAAACTAGGGATGGCAGTGATCAATGAATTGGGCATGCAACTTAAAAAACTAGAAAGTGAGCAAATTAAAAGTCTGATAGAGACTACAAATGTCTTTCTCAGCTACCTCTTCAGTAGTCTTTTCAATTGGGAAATGTTGGGGGGAAGGATGTCCAGTCACTAACAGGAATAAGGTGGGTAACCTTCAGGAGAAAGTCTTAATTAGCCCTCTCTTCAGTTTCTCCAAACTGAGAGACCAACTGCTCTTTAGAAGGAACCTTCTGGCTCTCAAGCTTCCAGCCTCCTGGGGCCCCTTCCCTGATGAGGAGAAAGATTCAGCCTGGCACTTGTTCTTATGTGCAAACCTTCTATCAAAATATGCATGTATATATCTGCATGCACACACACACACAAATCTATATGATGGACATTGGATTTGAACCTAAATCTTTAGGACTCCTCTGTGTTGGCTCTACTCCCTATGCCAATCTTCCCATGAGGATAACAGCAGCAATAGCAACAGTAATAGACAACAAAAAATAAGAAAAAAACTTTGAAGTATTTTCTAACATAAAGTACCAGGGGGCAGCTGGGTGGCTCAGTGGATTGAGAGCCAGGCCCAGAGACAGGAGGATCTAGGTTCAAATCTGGGCTCAGAAACTTCTTAGCTGTGTGACTCTGGGCAAGGCACTTAACCCACATTGCCTAACCCTAATGGCTCTTCTGTCTTGGAACCAATACACAGTATTGATACTAAGATGGAAGATAAGGGTTTAAAAAGACAAAGTAAATTACCAATTCAAATCAGGAACAAAAGGACATGGTATCATATTATAAATATGAATAATCTCATATTTATATGGCACTAAGAAAATACTTTGCTTACAATAACCTGTAAGATAGTACATGTCTCTGTAAGGCAGCTGGGTGATGCAGTATCTAGAGTGCTAGTCCTACAGACAGGAAGATCTGAGTTTAAATTACTAACTATATGACTCCGGGTAAATCACTCAATCTGTTTGCCTCAGTTTTTACAACTGGAAAATGGGGATCATAATAGCACCTACTTCATAGGTTTGCTGAAATGATAAAATAAAACAATATTTGTTCAACCAGTATTATAGTGCCTGGCACAAAGTAAGTGATTATAATAAATATTTGTTCCTTTTTCCTCTTCCAATTCACAGATAAGGAAACTGAGGTTCAAAGAGACAAGATATATTGTCACCCAGCCAAAGGATGGAGATCTATGACTTGATACTAAATCTTCTGCCTTTGAGACCTGGGCTCTTTCTACTAACATCATACAAGGTTTAACTTGACTAAAATTACTTACTAGATCTTGGAGATCATTAGTGATTCCACATTAAAGTCATTAAGAAACAATGTGGGAGCAGCTTGGTGGCTTAGTGGATAGAGAGGCAAAAAAAAAAAAGGTTTGGGGAATCATGCTGTTAGACACAGTAAGCTAAGTTTTAATGACATCCATTTTGGGGATACAAGGTAATTAATTTTATCTTTCAATATGTTACCATCCTTTCATTCCTTTCTCTGTCAATTAATTGTCCTATGTAATGTAACCTGAACTAATTTCCTCCAAATAAAAAGTACATAATTTACATTGTTTATGATTTTCTCCTAGATAATAATCCTGCCAAAATTTGCACATATATTTATGGGTGAATTAAACTTCTTATTTTCTCTATTTTATGGAGTCTAATCTTTACATTAGATTAACCTTTCTAGCATGTCTAGATTTTTTCTTGTATTTATTATAATATTGTATAGAGATTCCTTATTTTATAATTATTTATTGATGACCAGAACTTCTCAAATTGTTTTTCTTATCTCCATCTTCAAGATTAGTTGCTTTGGTTTGTAGAGACCTTGTAGAGAGTTTCTCCTCAATTTTATTGTGTATTTATTTTACAGTGTGGCACAATAGATAGAATACTGAAATGGATTTTATAAGAATGGGGTTAAATTTTACCTTTGTTAGTAGTAGTGACTCTAGGGACAAAACAGAACTTATTTGAGGTTTGAACAATTCTCTGGACAATTCTCTTATCTATTGTAACCAATGATTTATAATATGCATCAGTGCTCCAATGAAAATAGGTTCTTGATAAGTTGTTACATTTATTTTGTGTTTGTGCTGATATTTGCTCTTCTATCTCTGCCTCTTTTACTTCTTTCCAAAGAGTACTTATTTATTTAAATTGAATTGAGTTAAATATGACAATCTCTTTTTTCTGTTTCTCTTTTAACAAGGGTTTCTACATTCTATGTTAAAATATCTCTTCTCTTGTTTTTCTTTACCAATTCTTTCTAAAAGTTCTAACTTCTACATTTTCAGTGTGGGAATTCTTATGATTATTCCTTTTTCATTTATAAGAATATAATTGTCATTCAAACTTGTAATTTCCTTTCTTCTGAAGAGTTTTTCTTTCTTTCTTTTACTGCCCAGTATTTATATATCAATTTTGTTCCATCTCTCTCTTGGTTTTAATATCAGGTTATCCCTGTACACATTTCCTTTCTTCCATTTCTCCCTTTGGTTGTGTTTCTTATCTTAGTTGGTCCATTTCTTGCTGTTTTGGGCAATGTAAGAAAACTGGACTCAGAAATAATCACTTCCCTTGTCATCTTATCTGAAGCCTTTGCATTTGTTCCGGACTTTGTAGCTCTCAAAACTGTTTTATCTATCGTTAATGTTTCTTTTATCTCTATATCCTCCTGAAGGTTAATAAAACAAGTCCAAAAAGCCATGCTTTTCTCCCCCCTGTATTTTGGTGGATCCTTGCCAGTCTTTGCAGTTTTATCACAGCTGGGTTGGGATTCCTGGCAGGTGGTGATCATAAGCTGACTTGGAATTTTCCCTGAAGTGCTTGGATTGTTTGAATTCAGGCCAAATGGCCATCTCATGCCACCGCTCATTTTAGATCCAAGTTCCCCATTTGATTTCACTTTGATAGGAAGGATGTCAAACTAGAAAGAAAAGCACAAGTAAAGACTCTCATGAGAAGTGAGCACAAACAGTAAAAATATATAGACTCTAGTTACACTGTTAGGATGTAATATCATTTCTGGTTTAATTGTCTTATGGATTTTAATGAAGGTATGACCAATCTGCTCTCTCACGCCAAATAAAAGAATTTGGTTTTTATCAAAGTCAATGTACATATTTTGCCAATTCAATACTACAAAATGGAGGAGGTCATACATTCATATTTTATTATCATTTTCTGGCCTTTTATGTCTTTATTTTCTCTTCTTAGTAGGCCATAAACCAGAATCCCTATGATCTCTGTAATTTTATCATGTGGTATAATTCCTGGATATAGCCTCTCATCCAAACTAGGAAGAAAATACAAATGCATATATTTAGGAAGAAGTTAAGGGGTTCAGTTGCTCTAGAGAGCCAGGATTAGAGCCAGGAGCTTCTGGATTCAGATCTGGCTACAGACACTTCCTAGGGCAACTCTGTGACCCTGGGCAACTCACGTTACCCCATTGTCTAGCTTTTACTGTTCTTCTGCTTCGGAACCACTACTTGGTATTAATTCCAAGGAGTAACTCCAAGGAGTAAACTCCAAGGATAGGAGTTTAAAAAAATAAACAAATGCATGTATCTTCTGAAAGGCAGAGATAATCCTAACAGATGATTGGAAGATGACTTAGTGCTTCATTTTTCCATTTAAAAGCTGGATTTCTAATGCATGTGTGATGATTTATTTTGGTATATTAGTGAAGATATTATTTTCAACTGAAAGACAATGAGGATATTATTTGACTAGTAGTGTATTTTATATAATACATGTTCAGGCTGTTGTGGGAAATTACTTTTCTTAACTCATATTCTTAGATCTTACTGTGTGGTGGCCCTGAATTTCTGACTATGACATTAGAGCTTAGCTTTTATAGAGATTACTAACTTAGAAAGGTTTTGAGTATAGACCCAGTAAGAGACCGAATATTCTTTTCCATAGGATAAGCATAATTAATTTGGCAGTGCTCATTACAAGGTGGGCCCCAGGGTACTGCATATTTCAGACTCATGAAGAACATATAGTAAGTCATAGAGGAAATGGGATATATTTTATTCAGAAGAGAGAGAGAATCTACCCTATTCAAATGATAGGTTCTTAGATTGTAATATTAATATAAAATATTACCTTATTTTAGTTGTTTCTTATTAATATCAAAATACATTTCCTAGATTAAGAGGGATGAAAAAGGCCTGATTTTTTGTAACCCATTCTAGATTTCCACAATTTTGTATCAGGATGTTTTTCCTCATAAGCAACTTTTAATTTCCAGAATACTAGAGTTGGGAATTATAGACATTCCTTGTATACGTTCAATGAAATTAACTAAAAACAAAGAATTATATCTTTAAACTGTTGGGGCAGGATAAATTGTCTTTGAATCAAGGTAGCCTACCAGTCTGACTAATTTCATGCTGACCCTCTATTCCTTCCTTTCCCTACCTGTTTAAAAGTTTACTCTTCTTCCCTCTCTTCCTCTTCTTTTGTGACTTGTTGAATGTTACCTATTCTTTACCATTATCCCCATTTTGAAATGTTCTTTCACCAATCTGAAAATATATTACTTTGCACTCATTTATATATTTTATTCTATTTTGTAGTCTACTTTTTCTCCACATGTTTCTTATAAACTACTAGAATATCAGTAATATTTAAGGGAGGGCAGACTGTATTTCATGTGTGTCTCTAATTCAATAAACCTTATTAAGCACTCCCTTTTTTGCAGGATACTGCTACTAATTGGGGATACAAAGACTAGATATAAAAAGAAAAATCTCTGTCCATGGGGATCTCATATGCTATTATGTAGATACAAATTATAAAATGATATGTATATACATCATTGTTTGATGAGGGAACCAAGCATTAACAACTGGAGAATTATAAAAGATAATTTATAGGGTATTGTACATGAAAGAAACATGGAAGGAAACCAAGAATTCCAATAGACAGAAGTGGATGACATTCCAAGAAGGGGGAACAGACTATTCAAAGGCATGGAGATTAGAGAATGAAATACCATGTTTGTGTGTATAGATGGGAAGGGGAAGGTATAGCCCTTTAGGGAAAATTTTTAATTGATGGTAATGATCTCTCTGTAGTTTATTCTACTGGATTAACAATAAAAACTAGTAATATTCAAGGTCATTTAAATCCTTTTTGTTATATAAAAACATGTCTTTTATTTGGAACAGTGCTTAGAATGTAGTAGGTACTGAATGATACTAGTTGACTGATTTACATCATAAAGCTTTGTGTCCTGTGGAAAGATAATGGAATTTATAGTCAAATGACCTGAATTCAAATCTCAGCCTTGCACCATGTGTGAGTTTTGGCCAGTCACCTTCCATCTCTAGGCCTTAGTTTTGATATTTGTAAAATGAGAGAATTTTATTAGATGATATATAAAATCCCTTAAAGATCTGCAGTCTTGTGATATTCATTTTTTTCAGTCTTTTCTTTTAACACCCTAATCACAGAGAACATAAAGTAGACATTACTAATAAAGATACCATATATTTTTATTTGACATATTTTCTATGACATCAGGGCTGATGATCTCTTCATCTTAAAATATTATTTACCACTAGAACAGTTGTAACAAATGATTTTTCTTACTGGACAAACAATAAAAAGCTGTAGTCAAAGCAACAAAGACATACTTAAATGGAACTAGGGGAAGAGACTCTAGAATACTATTATTTTATTGGAGTTATAAATGATACATAGACTGGAGAATTCCATGAGGCTACACTGTGGAGGCTGGTGTATGGTTGGATGGGATGGAGTTTAGTGACTCATTAAGGAAGAAACTCACAGGGGAGTGGACAGTGTGAAGGAAGAAACATGCCATTTAGTATTTTCCTATTTTGTCTAATTATTCACACTGTCTAGGTACTAAGTACAATTGCTTTCACTAGACTAAATGGATTTTTTTTCTATGTTTTGGGGCATTTGGAAAAAGCTCCACTTATCCAATCCTAGTTATAGCTCTAATCACTAGGCATCAGCATTATAATCCTAAAATGTAGTACAGTGCAATACAATTTTAGATTCTAAAATGTTATAAAGTTGATGAAACTGCCTAACGCATTGTCATTTATTTTTTCTGAATCTAACATATCAGAATTAGCGTGAAAGTTCATTGGGATTATACTGGAATCCAACCTGTTATATAATGACTAAGAATTGGAATATGATAAGAAAATTAAATTCATCTTCTCTTCCTGATGAATGGGTAATACTCATTTCCAACTCCCATTGCCAAACTCTTTTTTGTCACCTGATTACTTTTTTAATGCCTCTTTCAAGATCATTTAGGTCTGTGAGATACTTTCTCTGGAAAATTTCATTTAAAAAAAGAAACAAAATAGTGCTTTGAGAGTTTTGTTGGAGTTTCTTGCAAGTTCAGGTGAACTCATTCTCTTCCTCTCTCTATTTGGGTTGTAAGATGATGTTATTTTAACCTTAACTTTAATCAAAATGTCATTAAGATCCTGTCCCTCAATTTCTAATTAGTTGTCTTCAAAATTAGTAAACATTTTAATAAACCAGTCTGGGAAATTCAGTTCATGACAGTTAATAGCTATTGTTGCATTAATAAAAAATAACCTAATTCATATTTAACTTAAATAACCTCTTGTTTAAAATTGAACCCCCTTATTTTGTAAATTGAACACTAGTGATACTGATCTTAAGGCACCATATTAGGTGCTAGTTGTGGTGCTCTGTGTGATTTGGAGCACTATTCACTGGGAACAGAGGTGACATCTTAATATGAACCATTGAAGCAAATTAGGATATAGTTAAGAATAGAAATGCCTGTTTTAAAAGATATTTGAAAAATTCACCAAGAAGAAAACAAATTTGACATGAGAATAGTTCAAATTAAAAAAAAAAACATTTCATTTAATTTGTGATTTTATTTGGATGCTAGGAGACATTAAAATGTTAATTCCTCCTCAAATGCAGGAGCTATGTCACTTTTGCCTTTGTATCTTCAGTACCTAGCAAACATAGCATTTGGTGCATAGTAAAACCTTAATAAATACTGATTGATTAATTCTACTAATAACCCATTCATAAAGGTTTTTGAGAGTTTTGGTAGAAGAAATTTCACCACTTTTGGGCCAACCTGATGATGAACTTGTCTGATCATTATTATATAGATCCTCAGATAATCAACACACACACACACACATATATGTATGTATATATATGTTATTTTTATCATGTTTTTCCCTTATTGCATACAGAAACTATTTTTAGCATTCATCTGCTGACATTTTGCAATCTGGATTCTCTAACTCCTTTCCTTTCTCCTTCCCAAAGGTAGCAAGCAAATTGTTATACAGGTACTATCATGCAATATATATTTCCATAAGGCATACATCACAAAATCAAGAAAAAAACTCATGAAGGACATAAAATGAAAAATAACATGTATACCTTTATGAGGCCAATACTCAATTTTCAATATGGTCATAAATTTCCAACAAATACCATTAGGTTACTAAGCTAGGTGACTGTACTGGTACAATGATCAAATATCTTCTATAGTGTAAAACATTCATATAAACTCAGTTGACATTATGTTAATAAAGAATATTGGGAAAAGTATGAATTATGCAGATGTGTTTATAGAAATAGAGATGTCTTTTGTGATGACAAATCAAGAGTAACACATTTATTTTATAATAATAATAATAAATTATTATCAACACATATCATAGTTGGGCTATAGGTAAGGATCCCAAAATTATTAGTTAATTCAGATTATGCAAAGAAATGATAGAAATGTCAACACATAACTCTGGTCTGTAAAAACTTAACACCTGGAAAATATATAAGATAGTGGCTAGAATAACATATTAAAATATTATTATCTGTTCTAAACTAATTGAAGAAAGATCACCATCATACAATTATCAAAATTAAAATATCCCTAGAGATTTGAATAAAACAGTATAAGAATAATATCGTAATTGCAGACCTGTTTCCCTCAATTGTCTAGATTTATCCTTGGACCATAAAAAAAAAAAAAAACCTTACAAATAAGGCTTTTAATAAATTTCCTAGGCCAAATACTTTCAATTGATGAACTTTGTTGGAATGAAAAGATTTTGAAAGGTAAAGACCAAGCAAAAGAAGAAAGACAGAATAGACTTGTGGATAGAAAGCTGTCTACAGAGCCTCAAGGACCTGGGTCCCCACCTCTGACATCTTGACTGTACATTACATTTGACATCTCCATACCTTAGCCAAATCAATAGGACTCTTAAAAATTCTATTGAGGATAAAGTGCTGACATTCACAAGTCAAGGGAGTTTCCTATTAACAAAGAGATATTAGGGGATAGATAAAAAGAAATGAGATATCTTAGCTAAGGAAAGAATTTTAATACAAAAATAGATTTTCAAATGGTAGTTTAGTTAATATATCTTCATTTTTTAAGAAAGAAAAAAAAACAAATTAAGGATAAATGCTGAGCTTTATGATATATATTCATAAGTCTTAAATTTAAAATAAGTTCTATGACCTTTAGGGTTGTATTTCAGTGCTTTTACATCCTTCCATATCAAGAATGAAGAGATACATTTAAACAGTCCAGAGTGCTGGATTCAAGGGGATGAATGAATAAATGAAAGGAGAGGGAAATATGGATATCCTCTAGAGCTATCCTCCTCTTCTTTCTATAGCTATTCCCCAATCCCAAATTCCTAGTAGACAATAGGATTGGCCTCTGCAACTAAACCAACTCCTTCTGTTTTAAGGGTCATAATGGGGAATGTGGGCTCTATTTGTATGCCAAATTAACCTTTCTCTATCCTTTCATCAAAGGACATAATTGCCTTCTTCTCCCTCTCTCCATTCTTCCCTCCCTCCATTCCTTCCTTCCATCCTTTTTTCCCCTTTTCCTTTCTTCCATTGAGCATGTAAGACTGCATTGCAACTGCACCTGAGAATGAAGACAGCATGATGGAGGGCAAAGGTCCCTGAACTTTTTACAAGAACAGAACTGGGATTGTCATTATCCTAGCCTACATTTTGGTTCTCTGAGTTCAAGCCTTGGATTTCTTCTCCTCCACTATTCTGTTTTTTTTTTTAACCCTTACCTTCTGTTTTGGAGTCAATACTGTGTATTGGCTCCAAGGCAAAAGAGTGGTAAGGGCTAGGCAATGGGGGTCAAGTGACTTGCCCAGGGTCACACAGCTGAGAAGTGTCAGAGGCCAGATTTGAACCTAGGACTTCCCATCTCTAGGCCTGGCTCTCAATCCACTGAGCTACCCAGCTGTCACCTTCTCCAATAATCTTGATGAAAAGGCAACCCTTTGCTAGAAAAGGTTGGAGAATAATGATCTGATTTAGCATCAGAGGTTGTTTTACTAACAATTCCTTCAAGTTTAGCTTTAGACTATCAAAAGAAAGAATAATGGTGATAAAGATAATGAATAATAATAATTCACATTTGTATAATGATTTATAAACACAGAGACAGCAAAGGGTAGTAGATAAAGAACTGGGTCAGAGGTAACAAAACCTGGTGTTAAGTGTTACCACTCATTAGTAGGATTTCTTTATATCAATGAAATAACAGTTAATTCTGTGAAGATTGGATTAAGCAATCTCCTGATTGTAACAATGAAGGTACTTAGCTCTTTCATTATTGGTAAGATTGAATTGTAATCCACAATCTATTTTTAAATTTTATTCTACAAAAGGTGATAACTCAATATTTGAAGTAGATCTACCCATTATAACTAAAAAAAAAAAAGGTATTATGTAACTACAAAAGGTTAACTAACCAAAAAAGGTGTTAAGTAACCCAAAAGGGTATACTCTAACCAAAGAAGGTGTGAACTAAAGAGTGGGCACTCCTGGAGAGGAGCATCTGCTATGATCAGTAGATGTGAAATTTAGGGGAAGTGACACAAGAGAAAAAGATCTTTAAAAAGAGGACCAGAGGCCAGAAGAGGAGATTTATTCGATTTGAATCGATATTTAATTCAAAGTGATCTAAGAGCTCTCTGACTTGGAGGAGAGACTGGAAGACAGACATTTGAGGAGTTCCTGGAAGACAGACACCCAGACTTCATCCATTTAGACGATCACCATTGGTGAGTGAAAGGCTGACTTAGGAACTCTGCCTTTCTTGAAGGTGTAAAACCTCCGAGAAAGGCCTATTGTCTGGAAACTCTTTTCCCTGATTAGGGCCTTAGAATTTCTACCTGGCTCAGAAAAAGCCAAAGTTTTCTCTTTCTTTCTCATTCCTTAATATCTTTCCTCTATTTTAAATAAATTACTATAAATTCCATTTATTTTAATAATTTATTTTGGGATTTAGAAATTTAATCCCTGGCAACCACCTAATTAATATATTAAGTCCAACCACAATTAAATTTAACAATTCCTATCTCAATTCTTTTATGAATATTAATTCATGTAATAAGATTGGGACAGGAGTTATCTTTTCTCCCTGTATCTCTAGTTTCTAGAATAATTCTTAGCACATTTTAAAATATATATATATATGCTTTAAAAATTATGTTTTATATAAACACAGTATTATTACTGTATTTTTTTCTTGCTTTTGTCTCTTTTTGCATCAGTATCACTATATTGCCTTCAAATGATTCTTTATTAGGAGAATCTAAATGCTATGTGTCCAAATGGATCAAAAAGAACAGGGAAGTCATCTGTCTCTATATGGTACCATAATTGTTAAATATTGCTTGGAGAAAACCAATCCTTTCTTTAACATCATAGTAGCTTTAAATAATAATTATAATAATAATAACACTTAATTTGTATATAGTACTAAGTGCTTTACAAATAACACTTCATTTAATCATCACAACAACCTAAGATGGTAAATGCTATTATTATACCCATTTTACACTTGAGGAAATTTAGACAAAAAGAGTCACTTGCCTGAGGGTCACAGAGGGAGTGTCTCAGAGTGGATCACCATTATTAATCCCCCACTTTTTTCCAGAGAAAAATTTACTTTTCATCAAAATTAATGGGAGAGAAGGAGGTCCAAATCCTCGTCACACAACCAAAGTGTAGGAGAGGAAGATAACATTTGAATTCTATCTTATTCTACAGAAAAGTAGGAAGGGAATAAGATGAGTGCAGGGTGAGTGGTAATAGCAGGAAGGGGAAAGAAGGAGGGGTAATAAAAAGCAGAACACCATTGAGGAAGGACAGAGTGAAAGGAAAAAGAGCAGTGTTGAGAAGATAAACCCACTACCCTCTTATTCTTGATTGAATTTTAGTGATAGTGACAGATTTAAGATAATCAACATTGTGATTCTGAAGTGATTAGTATAATCCCATCATAATCTTAATTACAACCAGTAGAATTCATGATTTTTATAAGGATCTCTAATCTATAGTTTTCTACAGTATAGAACTGCTTGCAAGGGAATTTTCAGCGCCCTTGTGAGTTATAGAGCATGCACTTCTCTTTGTCATAAGTTGCTGACCATTTGAGTTTCATATCCAGATATGATGTAAATATCTACACCCTTCTTTTTTTGGAAATTAAACATGAATAACATCCTTCCCATCAGATCAGATGGGCCTTAGGCAATGGTTATGATTATTTTTTCTAAATAAGGCTATTTTCCTAAATGAAATAAACCAATCAGCTTTGTTGTTAGGTAACTATTTCCTAAGAAGGTCTATATGATGTTGTGTCTTGTGATATAGGTCCTGCACCTTCTATGGGAATATAACTAATGTGTCCTTGTATTGAAATATTCAGTTTTTTTATTACAACAGTATATAAACTGAATCTCTGCAATATTGAATCTCTTGTGGTGGTCTAACTATGTAACATGTTCAAGAGTTTGGTTTTGTTGGGAGATTTGGCCCTCTTCCATTAAAATTTAACGTTCTACCTTGACTTGGAGATTTTTGACTTTTTTTACTTTATTCATCTAAATTGTTATATGGGTGTGGTAGATTTATTTTTCCCGACAGCAGGTTCAAAAGAGGAAAATAAGATTCAAAGGAATACACAGTTGGTAAATTATAATTGTGAATGGGAATGGGATGAACCAAATCATAAAATGAGAGCAGATAGCAGAATGGATTAAAAACCAGAGTCCTACTATATATTTGATACATATTAATATAGAAATCATTTGAGGCAGGGTGAAACACAGAGTAAAGGTAAGGAGTTGGAGTAGACATTAATGTGCATTATCTTAAGTTAAAAAAAAAGCAGGGGTAGCAATCATGATATTAGACAAACCTAAAGCAAAAATACATCTGATTAAAAGAGATATGTAACAAAATTACATCTTGCTCAAAGATACTATAAACAATGAAGTAATATCATTAGTAAACATGTATGTAGCATATACTATAGCCTCTAAATTTTTAAAGGAGAAATTAAATGAACTCCAGGCAGAAATAGTAAGACTATGCTAGTGGAGGACCTCAACAATCCCCTTTCAGATCTAGATAAATCAAACAAAAAATAAACAAGAACTAAGGTTTTCCTGGTTCCATCCCTAGAACTTTAACCATTGTGTGACTTTACTGTAGAAAGAAGAAGAAGCAGAGTTCTAGAGGAAATCCATATTCCCTCTCTTTTCATTTAATTCAGCTCCTTCTGTTATAACTAAGGAAAGTTGAGTCTACATAAATTCATCATTTGCCCAAGGTCCACAGTCACATAATTATTAATAGTAGTACTGGTATTAAAACCTGTGATCTATATCTCTCAACTCTATCTCTAACTCCAGGGCTTCCTTTCCCATCCACAGCTTCCCACATTATAATATAGTTGACTTGGAGCAGGAAGATAAAACTTTCAGATGGACCATGGGGGACCCTGGGCAGTGTAAAAATTAAAAAAAAAAAGTACTGGGAAGCAATTATCTGAGCTTAATGACATTTATTTGTAGAAAGTTGTAAATTACAAAATAGCAGGGTACAGGTCGATTCTACCTCAGCCTAAGACCCAGTGATTATGCATCAACCTGTGTATATAGAGTAAAATTATTCAAGACCTTCCTTCTTAAAATAGGAGTAGTCTTCTGAACACCTCTTCTCAAAGAGGGTGAGTAGAGAAGGTCTCTTTTTTTTTTAAGAAGGCATGTTCTATGAAGTAATGGTGAATTCCATATTGATCATTGTAGCTTCAAAGACAACTGAGACATTATACTATCTGGACACCTTCTAGAATGCTGGAGGTATGTGTGCAGCTCCCCGTGGCAACACTATCTTGCCAACTCAATTCAAGGGATTTTCTTTGTGATGTTTTACTCACAATATGATTTTTGACTACTGATTCTCATATACAATTATTAAAATAATTAATAATTGGGGTTATTCTTTGTTATTAATTCTATTATGAATAAAACTTAGTATAATATTGGTCATCTAAAGAGGATTACATGTAGAAATTATACATACACAAATAATAATAAAATAATGGATATATCTTAGTTATAATAGCTTAACTAAGTTCTCTTTTATAGCAAAAAAGAATTTAACAAGGTTGGTCTTCGTCCTGTACACACATTTTATCCCTGAGCCCCTTTCTGCAGTATCCCCATCTTCATAGGATCAGTTAAATCTTATACTTCACTTTGTGAAGTAAATATAAGAAGTCCTTTGAGAAGCCAGGGTTACATCAATGCCACAATGATGCATTAGAGGAGGATGTTAGAGGAGGGGGGATGTGACTAATATGCCCATTTAATAAAATCTAGTGACATTTTTGTATGCTCAGCCATGCTTCCTTAACCTCAGACAATAATATAGGGCCTCATACTTTTCTAAGTATTTGTGTAGAGAACATATTGTGAGCCTCATAGATTGTCAGTTGCCTGAATACAAAGGAATGTGCCAATGATTAATGATGAACAAATAATGAATCCATGGCTGGCCACAGGCTCTGACATTTAGAATCACTGAATAATTTATAGATTGTGAGGCATCAGGTTCTTCTTCTTTCCTTTTAATAAGACAAAGCTCCCATGCACGTCATAAAAGTAACTAAACAAAGAAGGTATTGAGGACAGATAGAATCTGGAGTTCTCTTTGTTTTACAATTCTCTATTAGGATTTTAATTTCAGTAAAAAGGTAGGTGTTTGTTCACATGTCACAGCTTTGTGCAGATGACACAAGAAGTAAGTGTTCTTAGAGGTGGAGGTGGAAACTTCAAGTGTGGTTAGACCTAAAAGAAAGATACCAAATTTAATTTAACAATATATGATTGTATTAAAGAGATACTGACAGATCTGTGCCTTTATGTAGTTTTCCTCTTCTTTCCCTTATCATAAAAATGAAACCAATACACATTTATTAAATGTCTGCTATGTGTCAGGAATTTTTGTAGGTGTTTGAGATATTAAGAGAAAAAATGAGACAGGTCTTACTCTCAAGGATCTTATATTTTATGGGGTGCAGATAACATTGAAATAAATATTTACAAAATTAATGCAAGCTAAAATTTGTGGGGAACAGTTAGGGGAGACTCAATATTAGAAATTGTGCAAAGTTTACTCACTTCCATAATTAAAGAAGAGATTTAAAGAGGCTATGATAATTATTTCAGTTGATTTCCATATCAATTCTATAGGCAATATTAACACAATTTTAGATATAAGGAACCTGATGCTTGTAGAAATTAATGACTTAATATGTAACAAGTAAATACTAGTGAAATGATTCGAACTGATTTTCTCTTGATTTCATCTGAATTCAACTTTCTCTACCATTCTCTGCTCTTTAAGGTAAAGAACTATTTCTGGCTTTTTTGACCTGTTGATTAATATTCTTTATATGAGACTTTTTTTTGACTATATACTCTTCCTTGATTACCTTCTCCTCTGAAATCCTCTAGAATGTATAGTTATAATGGAGTGGTAAATTTTATATCAGGAACATTGAAGAGGAGGAATAGAAAAGGAAAGAAATTGGAAATTGACCTTTAATTTCTTCTTTATTTTTCCCCCATTTTTCATGAAGCTATTTGCATACATGTCATATTTGCCTTGAATCTCCACTGTGGTAGAATTATTATTTTGGGGTGGAGGGAATGAGAATTTTCATCTCTTCATACCCAGATCCTAGAAGAGTATTTCTGTACATAGTAAATACCTAAATTTTTGCTACAACTATATAATTAGGAGGTTGAAACAAATAGGCATTTCTTTCAGCTCTTCTGGTTCTAACATTTCAGGATTCTTTGAATGATAGACTACTCTGGCCAGAATAAATTAAAATCTATTTTCCACAAGTCAATCATCAACTCAACAAAGGGATTTTTTTAAGTGTATGTCTGCTCATATATCCCTTCCCACTTAAAAAAAATAACTAAAAAAAATGCAGTGCCTCCCTCCCTATCACTGCCAGGATCAAATATAAGAACCTTTGGCCCTCAAAGCACTTCATAAACTATTCTCTCTTTTCCTCTCTTCATAGTCTTCTTAGACCTGAGATATCTTCTATTTCTATCCCTTAGGCTCTATATCTCTCACATCTCTGATCTAGTGAATCTGGCTTCCTTGATGCTCCACATACAATACATTCCATCCCTTAATTCTCCCATTTTCTCTGACTTACCCTATGCCTTGTCTATCTTCCTTCCTCTTCTACACATCCTTGATTCCCTGACTTCCTTCAAGTCCCATCTATAATCATAGCTTCTATAGGAAGATTTTCTCAATCCTTTTTAATTCTAATGTCTTAGATATAGAAATTCATCCTATATTGAGTTATTTACATGTTTTCTGTCCCAAAGAGTATGAGCTCCTCAATGGCAAGAATTTTTTACCTTTCTTTTACCTTTTATCTTTTCTTTTATCTTTTACCTTCCTTTTATCCTTAGTTCAGGTGCTTAATGTGCTTATTGACTAACTGGCTGATTGTTTTCCCATTGTATCTAGTAATTGATTAGAGAGTTGCATGGCTGAGCCAATAAAGCTTACAAGGAAGATGCCATTAGCAATTGGAGGATCAAATTTCATTTCTAGTTTAAGGCCTAGCTCAAGGCTCATACTTATTCTTGACTTAGGCTTGACACATCATTTGAAGTAATAAATGGGAGATTTTTTAAAGACCACACAACTAGGAACCTTCTCCTCCTCTCCCCACTGGGTGGAAGCTCACAAAGTAACTGATGACCATAGTTCTATTTGAAAACTATAATCCTAAACCTACATACCATTTGCAGCCTCTTGACTGCAGCAGTGTTTGTGATTTGTCTTCTATCTGGAGATGCTTAATAGATATGAATGTGTTAACTGTAAATTGCTCCCTTTCTGCAATAAACCAACAAAAATATATGAAGAACTTTTAGGTCTTCTACATTTATCTTCTTACAGAGAGAGAATCAACAGTTTTTGAATGGGAAAAATAAATAATCCTAAAAAAGAAGGCAAAATATAAAAATGATTCTGAGGATTGTGACAGAGAGGAGAAAGGGAAGACTGAAGAAAAATGAAAACATTTTAGCATTTTAGTTACCCAGTTTTTTGTTCAAGTGTGATGCTTGTCACAGAGAAAATAAAAATAACTCTTCTGAGAAAGAAGTAGCCTTCCATTTTCTTCATCATATTAAGGAAGATTCATCGGCATAATGAGACCTCTTATTTACTCCAAGAGGAATGTGTGATGGGACAACAATTTCCTGACATACCTTCCTTCTCCCATATTCTACTTTTCCTAATATAGCTTCCTTAATTAGGTGGCAAAAAAGGTCCCAACTTTTGCATTCCTGCCCTCTCCAACTTGATTTGGGCTCCAGGCCACACAAGTCTCTATACCCTGATGACTGACTAGACAGATAAATTGTCAGATGGAGAAGCTAAGGGCTACTGTGTCTGTTGTTAGGGCAAAGTAAACCTCTTTTGTTAAATGTTCAGTACCTTGCCAGTGTCTCATTTCAATGTGTCCCAACATTAAATGACCTTAGAGAGTATTGGCTTTAGAACCATGCCTACAACAACATGCCACTGTGGGTAATGCCTCTTATCTGCATTTATATATATATATATATATATATATATAAAGATGGCACATCAAATTGGCAGAAATGTCATCTTCCTAGAATGTGTATGCACACACACATACACACACACACACACACACACACACACACACATATATATATATATATTGGATGTGAGATAAAGCCTGCCAATCCCTACCAGAACTTTCACAACTTATTTATACTTTTGTGTGTTTTTATGTTTTATGTGTTTTATGTTTTTATGAATTCCCATAGGGAATCCACTCAACTTGCTAGAGGCATGTAAATTAATTTTTTATTTAAAAAAGCATATTAAAAGGCATCTGTTCAAGACTCAAGATATCCATTGTTATTCCTTTATCTCCTTTGTTTCCTGACTACACTGGCCCCATTCTTAGTCACATATCTCCAGAGTGATATAATTTACAGTCAATGCAGTCAAATGAAACATGTGATAGACTTAGTCAGGCAAGAACTGGGTACCAATGTGACCTCTGATATGGACTAGCTTTGTTACCTTGAGCAGGTCACTTGACTTCTCTGAAACTCAGATTCTCTTCTGTAAAATAAGTAATAGGATATAGAGGAAGAACATTGAACTAAGAATCAAAGTATCTGTATTTCAGTCCTGACACTTCTTGCCTTTGTGGCCCCAGGCAGTTCATAGTTCTCTCCTCAGGTCTCTCTGTTTCCTCATTTGTAAAATGAGGATATTGGGACTAGATGACATTCAAATTAACATAGTGCCTGGCATATAGTAGGTGCATAAAAAAGGCTTTTTGAGTTGAATTATCCATCTTCCTAAAATATGATATCAATACTTATCTCACAGGGTTATAATATGTTAAAATAAGATAATGTAAGGTAAAATACTTTGCAAACTATAAAGCATTATATAAAATTTCAGGTATTACTTATCTACTTCAAACATGTACATTTTTAATCATAATATCTTACTGTGATTTTATTTTTGCCCATGACATATCTTCCCCTTACCTTTGAGTGACATACCAGAACTTCAGGGATTGTGGTATTCTTTCACTCTTTAGTATATCACATAATACACACACACACACACACACACACACACACACACACATATATATATATATGTATATATATATACTTTCCAACTTTAAAAGCACTATGAAAAATGACAATGATGACAATGATGAAGATTAAGTAGATAAGTTTTAGTTAATTTTTCCCCATTTTTTGAGAAACCAGCATGGAGTCATTGAAAATATTATACAATTTCCCAAATCCATTTCTGCCTGTACTCTGCTTTCTGTTCAATTCTGAGAGAAACTTATTGTCTATTTTGTATTTGCACAAGATAATAAGTACTAAAACACCAACTTAATTAACTTTCCATTTAGTCTCATATAAAAGTCTGGGCATTCTTCATCCCTTCGAATTTTCTCATGTGGATTGCTAGTCAAGATTCTTTAAGTAGGTGTAGAACTCATTAAAAAGGCTCTGAAGTATTCTGAGACTTGAGAATTCTGAGACTTGCAACATCTCACAGCCTTAGAGAATACTATTTCTACTTTTACTTAAATTCTTGGACAGATCCTCTATGACAAGGAGAAAATAGCTTTGAGCAGTACCTTTCAAGTTTTATGACTTGCTTGATATTTACAATCAGAAGGTCTCTTAAGTTAGTTGTAGCTATTGGGGGCAGCTGGGTTGCTCAGTGGTTTAAGAGCCAGGCCGAGAGAGGGGAGGTCCTAGGTTCAAATCTGTCCTCAGACACTTCCCAGCTGTGTGACCCTGGGCAAGTCACTTAACCCCCATTGCCTAGTCCCAACTACTCCTCAGCCTTGGAAACAATACATAGTATTGACTCCAAGATGGAAGGTAAGGGTTTAAAAAAAATTAGTTGTAGCTATTAAAGAATTGTGTTTAATCTCAGTCACTAATGTAGGACTTTTCTTCTGTCAGAACTTAGAAGAAAGGCAGAATGCACCTTTTTTTATTTGGGGCATTAGGAATTCTACTCACAGGGACTCTATTGGCATGGGGATGTGGACTGTGGAAAAGAAAAGATGCCTTCAATAAGCATTGCTTTGGGCTAGAAATGGTGATTAGTAACACAGGCAATACTATTCCTCCTTGTCTCTACCCAAGTAAAACAGTTAAGATCAGCATAGAATTATTGAGAAGGTATAGGGTATCAACTGTCAACTCCTCTTTTCTACCCATAGTAAATTCAGTTCTAGCCCGTTCCAGTTCCAATACTTCTATTCCCTTCTTTTTCATCAGTCCCTCCAGAACCAGCTTCTATTAAACTCTACTTTATTTTATATTTATTCCTCTCGGATTCCTTCTATCCTTTGAGACTGACTTCTATTAGAGATAATGTCTTTTGTTCATGAAAAACACTCTCTAAGGCAAGCTATCTTATTACATAAACATTAGAACTAGAATAAAGTTTTCATATACCCTGTCTCCCAGTGTCACTGTCAGGCCTTTTTACTGCTACTGTCCTTCAGAAATTACTGTTCCTCCTTTGACCTCTCCAAAATGGCCAGATCTTTGGTACTGCCACCTATAAACATCCAGATTATCCTACCACTGTCAAAACATGGATGATAACCCTCAGTACTGAAAAATCTGTTGTTTTAAAAACTCTGAAGTCCAGTTCCTGTCCCATGTCCTGTCTTCAGTGAACCTCAAACACACATGGGATTGATTGAGCCTTAGCCACCTATCAGTCCCAACTGAGTCAATAGAATTATCTTTAAGTGCCATCATTCCTGGTCATGGTTTGATGTAAGATTGCCTTACTTAATTACTCTCTATACCAAGAATTTTTTTGCCCTTCCATTGCTTCTTAATTATTTTATTAGATGCTATTTATCACAATTTCTCACTATTCTCCTTTGTTATAGTTTGTAAATAAGATTAAATTACAAGACAGTTTGTTTTGTTTTATTTTGTTTTGTTTTGCTTCCATGTTTCTCCCCTTGGTAAAAAACAAACAAACAAACAAACAAACTATATTTTCATCTGAATTTGTTTCTAGATCTTCTAGGTCTCTTTGTTATAACTGATGAACTATAATGGTTAACATTTCATAAGAAAAGTATATAATCTGATAGTCCACATTACTATTCTCTATTCATTTCCCAATTTCAAGGACTCGATAACTTGTTTGAGTTGCTTAGATGAGAGTTGTAATTGCACATTTATTTTCATCTTTATGTTTGTGTTCTTTTTAGTATTCATTTTTATCTTTTCTCTAAGTTAGATAGTATGTTAATTCAGAAAAAATATCTTAGCAGTAAGTCCTTTGGGGTGCATTATTAAGTTCCTTATATAGTAGTTTCAATGTTATCTAGTACCAATGATTTATGACTCACTGTGTGTATGTGTGTATCACACATTTTTTAAGTAGGGAGTCATATATACACACTAAGTTTTCAAGTAGGGAAGTAAAGAAAACACATGCATATTGTGTAATTGGAAACCTTGTGCCTTTGAACTACATTTCCCAGGAGCCCACTGACTTCCTATCATTATATGCTGACATAGCCAGGGGGATGAATAAGGTGGTTTTCCATGGCTAACACTCTTTGTTTCCTGTTGGTAACTGTGATGGAGTGGGCTGTTTGAACAGGTACATTAGCCATGGGCACATGGTTTTATTTTGTTACTCTGTTATTTTGTTACTTCTAGTAATAATTAATAAATCTTATAAAATATAATATTTTAAATTATTGTATATTAATTTAATAGTATATATACATAAACATATGTATATGTGTACATAAAACTGTGTAGAGTGAAAGATTTTTGCTTTTATAAAAAAGATGAACCATGGACATTTATTTTCAGAATAAAGTTGTGTTTTCCCTTATGCCTGCCACTCATGTCATTGAGTTTTAAGTATATATATAGAGAATATTATTGAGCTTTCCATGCATTTTCACTCACTTCTTTTTGTTTATGTCTACCATGAATACTACAAGTATTCTCAGAAGTGGTCCTTCATGTCAAGTAGAAGCTCATGAGGAAATTAATTATTTATTTTCTTTATTTGCCTATCTAAGAAGAACTTATGATCTATATTTCTGTTTATTTGTAACTTCCATGTTTTTTTCTGATATATAGGAAAATATTGATATTTGATATGGCTTAGTTCTCCTAATACCATTTCAACTAATTCATCAGTGAAAGATATTATTGTAAAGTATGAACAATCAAATTGATGTTTATAGGTGGTCTCCAAAATTCATAATTTGTGTGAAAAGAAACCACTCCAATTCTTTTCTAACACTTTGCTCACAAAGACTGCAGAAGTAGAAAAGAGTCATAAAGGTAGAAATGAGAAGCATTTTGCCTTTTTCTACATTGATTCATGGGTTGTGATTTCCATAAAAACCGCCATCTCATCATTGGCCTTCTCTCCATATTTAGGTTGACTTTTTTGTAGCCTACTGATATAGTCTATAATTGAAGCAATATATAAATCCATTCCAGCTCAGTAGAACCTTCTAAAAGTTATCTGCTGGTAAAAGTTTTAGGAACCAAGGGACACAACCACAGAGGATAGGATAATTATCTTCAAATATTCAAATACACATGGAAGAGGGTTTAAAGTTGTTCTGTACAGGCCTAGGAAGTAGAGCTAAAACTAATATGTGTAAATAATATGGAAATCATTTAATTTTGTTAAAATAAACCTACCAAAATTTTATTTAATTAATTAAAACCTTTCAATTTCACTTCTACAATATCTGTTGCAGGTGGCAGTATATCTTTAAAAAGAGAGCAGGCTTTGAAATAAAGGAGACTAGATTTTGAATCTTCCCCTAATGCATATTGATTGTATGACTATGAGCAAGTAATTTAACCTGATCATGTTCCAAACAACTCTCTAAGACTAAGTTGGGAAAAAAGTGCCAGTCTCATTGACAGCAGTTCCTCACCATAAACTGCATTTAGCATTGAATATACCCCCTCACATTCATACAAACACACAGAGCCTCCTTCCTTCCCCCACTATCTCTTATGCTATCTCTTACTACCTTAGTACCAAGTCCTAGTTTTCAAATTCACCTGATTCTGCAACAGAGATAATAGTTCTGGAGTTTATTGAGAAGAAGAGTGCCCTGGTCACACCTATTATACTTTTAAAGTCCACCAGAATATGGCTCCCACATACATTTGCAGTCTTATCTTATAAAATTAATTTCTCTTCAAATACTTTTTCACTCTTTCTGCTTACTTGGTCTGTTAGTTCTTCCCAACCAATGCCATTCCTACTCCTGGTTCTGCCTTACATAAATAGTTACATAAACCCAGAATGAACTCATACCCTCACCTCTGCCTTACAAAATCCCTGAATATTTCAAAATACATCTCATGTATTCCTTCCTACCTTATATCATTCTTGTAGCTCTCAACAGTTATTATCTTTTCTTCTTAATATTATTTTATTTTATTCTATTCTGTATTTATATTTATTTAATTATTTAATTACATGATTTATTATACATTGACATTCTCTTCTCTGTACCATGATGGATACCTCATATATTATAAATGTTTTTTCAGAGTAAATAGCATTTCCTTTCATTCTTTGTATCTATAATACCTTTAATGGTGCCTTGAACTTAATAGATATTTAATAAAGTCTCGAATTTAATTGAATAGATTGCTTTGAAATCAAGAAGACTTAAGGAATCTGTTCTAGGATTCTGATCTAGGAAACAAGAAATTTGGCTAATCTGTTTATTTCTAAGAGTTTAAGAATTCTCATTTTTATTACTGTTATCACTTGATGGTTATCAGTAATTTGCCTTGTATACTTTTTTTAAATCACAGCATCCATTACTTCTTACTGATTTTATGGCCTTTTTTTTCCCTTTAACTTATGATATTGGTAACCATAGTCACTCCTGGTCCTCTTCTTCAGACTCTTCGTTGAGTCTGAAGAGTCTGAAGAGAGAAATATAACTGGAAAATGATGGATATAGTAAGTCATTTGTTACATTCTTGTACTAAAAGTCAACAGAAAATGTCACAAATGACTTACTATATCCATCATTTTCCAGTTATATTTCTCTCTTGATTTGTGTGGCCTGATATTAACAATGATGCTTTGAAGAGCTTTGTCATGCAAAAATGTGAAAGCATCCTTTCAGATAAAAACATTATTCTTTATACTAATACATTCCTTTTATCTCATAATTTTTTCTTGGTACTTATAATGGGGAAAAATGTAAATAACACAACTTGAGATTGATATACATAGATATAGTTTATATAAAGCTAATGCTAGAGACTAGATGGTAAAATCTTGGACCTAAAGTTGGAAGGGAAACTAAGAAGCAATGTAGTCCAACCCTTTCATTTTATAAATAAAACCCAACTGTCGGGAGGTGAAGTGACTTACCTGAGGTTACATGGGTAACTTAGGTGACATTTGAACCTAGATATTCTTGGGCCAGTTCCAACAATACTCTTCCTAGTGCCATAGAATAGCCTAGACTTGATTCTCCATCTTGACACATGCTAATTAGATGGGCCAGACATTGACCCTGGGTAAATCACTTAATCTTTCATTTTCCAAGTCAACCCACTAATATTAAAACAAATTCAATAGATGCTTATCTACACTGGGGTTTATATATTCCTATGAAACAGTAGAATATTAACTAGTCAAATTCAGGATCTTCATTTCATTTTTGTCTTTGTATCCCTAGCACTGAGATCCATGTATAATGCATAATATGTATGTAAAAATGGTTGTTCAATGACTAAAAAAAAGAGTGAATGAATATCAATTTTTTTGTTCATTACTATTCTAACTTTGTGTGATGAAGTTAGTGGGGATCAAAAAAGGTAATAAGTTACCGAAATACTTTGCAAATTATAAAGTTACATAAATATATGGAATATTGTGTATTGTTTCTATTGCTGTTGTGTAGAAAGTTTAAAAATAGGAGTCACATTTTGTGTTTTGATTAGAAATGGATATATATATATATTATAAAATGCTTTAATAGTTGGAAGAACTTGTAATCTTACCATCACTCTAATGGAGTAAAGATTAAATATTTTATTCTATGCATGCCCAGTTATCTTTTGTTCTGTGATAATCAATGAAGGAAGCAAAGGATTTTGCATCTAATTCATTAAAGAGTATATGATTTTAGAACATTTGTTTCTTTTATTCTTTGTGTAGCTGAATTCTGGGATAAAACTAGAATTTTAAAAAAAATTGGAATGTAAGGCCAAAAAGGAAATCATACTGGATACCAGCAGGGAAAAAAAAAAAGGAAAGCCATTAAATTTTCACCTTGACATCTCTTCCTAAAACAAAGAATTGGTTTCAATAGCCCCAGTAAGCATATTCAGTAGTGACTTTGTCTCAGAAGTTAATGAACAGGTGATTCACCTCCACTATGAGGCTTACTCATAATACACATCCTCAATATGTTAAGTTAATTTAATGGGAATGAAATTGTGGCTCTCTTTAGAGCAAAAGGTGACAGATGTAATGATAAAACTTAGCTTGATGATGACCTAGTCTTATTTCCTCATTTTAAAGTTGAAGAAACTGAAGTGTACAGACTGATTTAAATATGTTTTGAGAAATTTATTTTACTACTACAGATGTACTTAGTAGAAAATCTGAGATTTGATTCTCATTATAAAGCAATTTTTGCAAAACTATCAATTAGTCATTTTACATTTCACCCTGTCATTGGCATTGTTTGATCAATACATCAAGTTAGTGGCCTCTCTCAAATGCTCTCTTCTCATGACATTGTAGTTTTAATCATTCCAGTAGATGCCACCTGTTAGTGAATTCTGGAAACCCCAAGTTTGCCCATTTCCCTTGGGAACTTACTTTAAGGGAAGTCCCAAAGTGATTTTGTCTTAAACTAAATAAGGGATATCACAGAGCCCATTAAGTGTCCTGAATAGGAGTAATAGAAATGCTCAAATGCTTAATCGCCCTTTTAGTCTTAGAAGTTGCCCTCATTGTATCAGAGACCCCTTCCCAAGCTTACCAACCACCTGTACAGGAACCATCCTTTTTGTATCCATTGTAGTAGACCAATCTTGATAGCCATGGTGTTTTCTGTGCTTAATTCCCCAAAAGTATATAAGATCCCCATATTCTATTATTCTTTGGAGAATCATCTCACATGGTGATGCTTTCAGAGATATTGTGCCCAGAGCCCCAGTGTCTCCACTCTGTGTAGTATTTGGCACTCAGCTTTGTGTAGCAACTGATTATTATGGACCTATCTTCTTCCTGATTAAAGATTTAGTGATTACTTTAGTGGTTCTGTGTTTTTCCAGGTTGACATACTCTTCCCCTTAAATCCTGACAGTCATGATTATTGTTGTAATCTCAGCTACAACTGCTTCAGAAGACACTGCTGTTATTGTATACCTACTAAAGAAAGAAAAATATAAAAAGAGGTAAAGGGCGATGGGCTCCAGTTACAGGCTCATTTGGTTAAGTTCAATGACATGTTTCCATTTGTGTAGAATCTATTAGCCTGGGGCAAATATCACGCCTTTCAGTCCAGTCACATCTTTGTTCCCTCTAGAGATACCCACAAGAAAAAGGCCAGTCAGAGGTATTCTTCTTTTTGAAAAGGTCCCTAAGTCTTTAGCTATTCTGGAGAATCAGGAGACTCTCAGCTAATAAATCACACATGGCAAGAAGCCAGACCTTCCCAAGAAGTTAACCAGAATAATATGCACCAGGGTGAGTGGGGGAGTGCCCCATGAAACTAGGGTCCTATAAATAAAATCTTAGGTAGTATAAGGAAAAGGAAGCCAAACAGATTAAAGTAATTGAGAAAAAAAAAGTCAAGAGAAGCAAAGATAAATGAATCAAAAGAGTTGATACAAATCACTTGGGAAACAAAGGAATCTTCTTTCTGCCTCTTCAAAAAATTGTATTTCTTTTAAAAAATTCACTTCAACTAGTATTTAAGGGTCAACTATGTTTAAGACATTAAACTATGGGCTGGGACACTGTATTGGACCAATGATTCAATTCATTAGATTTTAAGTTCTTTGAAGGCAGTCATTTTTTTTTCCTTTCTTTGTATCCTTAAAGCTTAGAACAGTGCTGGCACATAATAGGCATATAATAAATATTGATTGATTAAATTGTATTATAGTGGGGGGAAAACCTCTAAGCACAAAATTATAAGACCTAAATTTGAATTTCAGCTCTGCCACTCTTAAGACAGCTAAGTTTATTCTCAGCAATCCAAAGATCCAGGAAAATTCTGAGGGTCTTAAGAGAAAGAATGCTATTCACCTCCAGAGAAAGAATTGTTGGAGCCAGGAAGAAGGATCAAAACATACCATTTTTCATTTTCATTTAATTTATTTGGGTTTTTATTTGGGGAAAATATGTTTTGCATAATACTATGTGTATAACCCAGATTGAATTGCTCGTCAGCTCCAGAAGGGGAGGAAGGAAGGGAAGAAGTCAGACAATTTGAATCATATAACTTTGAAAACTTTTGTGAAAATTTGTTATTACATGTAATTGGTAAAAATTAAAATCTTATAAAAGCTAAAGACAGCTAAGTGGCACAGTGGATATAGTACAGAGCCAAAAGTCAAGACTGAGTTAATATCTGGCCTCACACTAGTTATATTACCTTGGGTAAGTCACCCAACCCCTCAGTTTCCTCAGTTTTAAAGAAGCTATCATAATAATATCTGCCAGTCAGGATTTTTGTGGCAAATAAGACAACATTTGTAAAACACTTTGCACATAGTAGGGACTATCCTGTGTTCTTATCATAGTGGCTCTGTGACTGTTAAAGTCCCTTCTTTCTTTGGCCTTCAGTTCATGCCTTCCATAAAATAAAAGATTTAGATGAGATGATCTCGAAAGTCTCTTTCAGCTCTAAATCCTAGGATCATATGCCTAAGTGGCTTTTGGAGATGACAAGGCAATTGTTTCAACTTAAGATACTTACTTCTGGAAATGAAATGAAATACATGCAATGAGATAATTGGGCGATATTGGAGAGGCAGTATGATAGCAGCATATGGTTATTTTGAGGTAGATGTGTTTTAAAGACTCAATTCTGTTTTTCATTCAAATAGATTTTTGACACTTTCCACATGCTGTTAGGCAGTGAGACAGAAATTCCTGTATAGGGGCATAAAAAATTGGGCTAAAGTAAGGAAACATTCATTTTCCATGAAAATTTCCCGTGAAAATAAATGTCTATTTTGTTAATAATAATGCAAGGTTGTTGCCTTCTAAGATGTTTTAATACATTATTTTCACTCAATCCCCACAGTAATCCAATGAGTTAAGTAATATAAATGATATTATCCCATTTATAGTTGAGGGAATAGAAACTCTGAGAGTCACTTGGATATTAAGAGGAAGATATGTATTTCAAAAAACAACTAATATGGGAAAGTGTTTTACATGATTACATATGCAAAATGTACATGAGGTTGCTTAGTATTTCAGGGAGTAGGGAAGGCAGGGAAGAAAGATGAGAAGAAGGGTCAGAAGAAGAGAGAATTTTGAACTCAAAACTTAAAAAATGAATATTAAGAAATTATTTTTACATGTAATAGATGAAAAATAAACTATTATTTTTATTTTCAAAAAGAGGGAGAGCTGTGGGGCTATCTAGGAGGAGAAGATCTGGATGTTATGAACCAAAGTCTTCATATGATTATAAGATTTAAGAATCTTATAAGGACATTAAAAATCCAACTCTCTTATTTCACTTCCACTTATGAAGAGCTAGTAGTCAATGGCAAAGGCAAGATTCAATTCTAGGACTCTAGCTGTAGTTTCAGTGCTTTTAGTACATATCTCATTATCTGACTCCAAAGATGGTATTGTTGAGCATCAATAAATTAAGAGTTTAAACAAGCTAAACCTTGTAAGGGTAGCCATTGGGTTGTAGACCCCTGGTGAACCAGGGTTTTGCTCACCCAGCATGTGAAGACTGCTTCAGCTGAACAGACAGAAGAAACCAATAAGAAGGTTAAACGGCTGAGATGGCGATGCAGCAAGGCACTGTGGAGTGCTTAGGGCGTGTTGGAGCACAAAAGACAACACGGCCATCCAATGCAGCTGAGGAAG
The DNA here is from genome assembly GCF_027887165.1 of Monodelphis domestica. NCBI lineage: Eukaryota > Metazoa > Chordata > Mammalia > Didelphimorphia > Didelphidae > Monodelphis > Monodelphis domestica. The sequence continues at coordinate 185,199,366 of NC_077229.1, forward strand.
TCTCCAGGTGTATCTACTTTTCGTTCCAATGGACCCAGGCTTCCAACGCCAAGAGAGTGGGACTGTCTCTGTGCATCGACTTTTCCACTTAAATCTTCATGCACAAGTGTCTTTGTGCACAAAAACACACAAAGACAATCGTCATCCTCAGTTACCGAGAGACTACTACTACTACTAAATTAAGAGTAATTCAAAGAAGGGTGACCAAGATAGTAAACAGTATATAGGAACCTAGATTTGGAGGTATAAAGGACTTTGGAATTTATCTTCCTGTCTATCATTATGCCACCTTAGCTCCAACCTCTACCTTTAACCTAGACATAGGACTCCCACTCAGGGACCCTGGGATCTAATCATGAACTTTATCTTGCCTAAATCCAAGCCCACTGTCATTTCCTAGCAATCTCCATGCCATGCAGCCTGCATGTATTAGTCTTTTCTTCTATCCTAAAGGCAAAATCAAATTCCTACCCTTAGGACCTTAAATTCTGATTAGTAAGTAGTCACTTGATCTTACTTAGTTCTTGTTAACTTCCTTCCAGGGAACATAACAATGACCACCTGTGTCTTTGGCATGTCCCCATGTGCCCCCCTTCTTCCCCTTCCAATTCTAGCTGAGAAAACATTAATCACATGAATACTACTATTTAGGAAAAATATTTTAAAGTTAATAATCCTATCACACCAAAATACTTCACCTTGGATGTCATTTCTCTATATGTTGTATTTCTCTATTAAAAAGCAGCGTGTGTGTGTGTGTGTGTGTGTGTGTGTGTGTGTGTGTGTGTTTGTCAATCTCACATCATCAGGCCTATACTTTAGAAAGACCAATTTGGGAGCAAAATGGAGAAACAGACTGGGAAGATACTCAAGGCAGGAAGATCAAACAACAAAACTGTCACAACAGTCTAGGCATTAGGGGATGAGGGCCTGAACCAGGGAAAGGGCAGCATCAGTGAAAGAAAGACAGTATTTTGAGAAATGTTATGATGGCAAAATCAACAGGATTTGACAGCAGATTAGATAAGGGTTTGAGCAGTGGAGGCTGACATCTCAATAGTAATCTGGAAGATAAGAAATTCAGGGTCCTACATGTTAACTTAAGATGCCTATTAGATCTCTAGTTTGGGATGCCCAATAGGAAGATGGATATTCTAATCTGTAGTTCAGGAAAGAAATTAGGACAGGATAAATAGATTTGGGAATTGTCAGCTTAGAGAATCCTGTACTGGGCAATGTGTAAGCTGCTGGGCATACCAAAAGCATTCAATGAAATAGTCCCCACTCTCAAGTATCTTACATTTTAGATAAAACATTTATAAGTAAAAAAGTTAATTCCAAATAGAAATTACACACAAACACACACACATTAAATAGAAAGGAATTTGACATGAAGTGCTAATAACTGGAGGGATCAGAAGAGGCCTTGTATAGAGGATAGCTCTTGAACTGAGTTTTGGATGGAGCTAGAAAATTCCAACATGGGAGACAGCTGGTAAATAGCCACAAAAGCCAAAGAGGGAAGATTACAATATAAATGGAATTGAATAGCCTAGAGGAATGATGGCTAACCTTTTAGAGACCAAGTATCCAAACTGCAACCCCCATACCCCATGTGAGCCACCCACACACCCACCTTACCCCAGACATTAGGGTAAGTGCTTTCATTGGACCACTAGGCAGAGGGGTGAATCATGTGTGAAATTGAGACATGTCATCAGGGGGAGGGAAGCAGCCCCCTCTGGCACACTATCACACGTGTGCCATAGATTTGCCAATATGGGTCCAGAGCACAAGAGACTTCAGGAGAGAGGATACGATAGCTTCTTTGACTTTTTGAAGGACTGCCACATTAAACAGGATTTACATTTTCTTTATTTCCAAAGGGTCTAACCAGGAGTCTTGGATAAGCCCTGTAGAAAGAAGTATTTAGGCTGTAAGTAAAGAAAATATTCCTAAAAAATTCAAATAATTCAAAAATACAACTCTTCTCTGCAGAGACATTCAGACAAGGAATGGAAGACCATTTTTGTATGATTAAGACAAGATTATTGTTCAGGTAGGGGTTAGGCCAGATATTCTCTAAGGTTCCTTCCAACTCTCAGAGACAAGATATTCTTCCACAGAATACCTTTTGTATGGGAAATTTCATCCCTTGTCATTCACATAGTCAAGAACTCAGTTAAGATCAAAGATGCCATGTTAATTTAACAAACTCATGAAATCTTCTCATCTATATCTATGATTATTTATCATTAGTTTCTTGCTGATTCTACTGGATACCCTTGCCTCCCTGCTCTGTATGCCAGAAATATCTCACTTTTAGTGGTGGTGATGTGTATCAAATTATACTATTTTTGTTGCCTTTGAAAGGAGTTTCCATGTGACCGAATCACTGGAAACAAACTGTCAAAGGCTGTGCTTTCATTCCCAGATGTGCCACCTTTCACTTCCAGTCAGGATCCTATCTTCCAGGCCATTAAAGCTGTGTCTTTCTCTGAAAATGCACACAGACACTAGCAGCTCTGGGGAATAATTTCTTTCTTTTTAAAATTTCTGTTTCTGTGTGTGTGTGTGTGTGTGTGTGTGTGTGTTGTGGTATGTGTGTTTGTGTGTATAAATGCTAGTGACAGTAACAAAACAGACTTTAAACACAAAAAAGGCCCAAAATCTAACATTATGCACAGAACTTTAAAAAGTCTTCTATGTGTGAGTTGAAAGAGGTAGGAAAAGATATATTCAAATACAGAGCACATTTCCCTTAGCAAGAGTAGCAATATTTCATAAATATAATGAAAGGAATAGTTTCTTTCTACATTGCATACATTTAAAATGAGTATCTTAGCTATAAAAGCATGCATTCCTGGAGTTTGAAAGGACTGCAGGAGTCCCCTGCAGGAATCCCTTAAAAAAAAGCCTTGACTAAGTTCTGACTGGACCCTTCAATGTTAACATTATACATGAAGCACAGGCAGGATAAGTGTGCATAATTGATTTAAATGTCATGAGATTTTAATATATAAAAATATTGTTGATTTAAAAAATAATATCTTTAACTGTATCTTTTTGATGCAAATTTTAAAGGCCCTGTTTTCAGGGAGGAATGGATATAGATAACTTAGTACATGTCATGTCAGAGGAGAGTGGGGACTTTTGTAAGTGAATTGAGAAGTGAGAAGAGAGTGAGGATTAGGACCCAGTCCAAGAAACACACAGCATCTAGCCATCCATCTGTGCTAAAGCCTTAATAAAAGGGTTCATGTCCTATGGAGGAAGTGACCAAGATCCAAATGGACTCACTGGATATAGCAAAATGATCCAAAGATAAGGAAGTTGTTCATTAATATTATTTTGCCAAATCAAGTTATGATTTTCCTGGGAAAGTCATGATTTGTGGCAGCCTGCAATATGATTTGCAAAGTAAATAATCACCTCCTAATGGAGTCTAGGTTCTGTCTGAGTCAGGAAGACTCTGGTTCAAATACAGCCTTTGATAATTCATAAGTGTATGCTCATCAGAAAGTCTCTTATTTCCCTCTCCAAACCTCAATTTCTTCATCTCTCAAATGGGAATATTATATTCTAAAAAATCTGCTTCACAAGGGTGTTGTGAGTTTCCAATACGATGTATGTGAAGCATTCTCTAAATTTTATAATATAATGTGAAATTATTGTTATTTTTATGGACTTTCTTATATTGGGTTACTTAGCTCAGCTATATTACCATGGTTACCAGTAGAACTACAAAGACTAATGCATGATAGACAGTTTATGACCTTAACATTTATCATTTGATCTTCGTGGATTGGGGTTACTTGCAATTTATTTACCCTTTCACTCTTTGTCTCCCTTTATTTTTTCGCCATGACTTCTTTTATTCAAATAAAGAACACTAATCAATCAGCAAACCTTTGCTAAACAGTTACTAAGTTATCAGTACTGTGCCAAGTACTTTGTTTTATTTGCCAGGTAATTCAAGCAAGAGTAACCTATTTATTCTAGGTTATTTAGAAGAATGATTAATTCTATAATTTGTTTTCCTTTTATGGACTTTTCCTATATTGAATTGTCAATTCTGAGCTGAAATGTTAAAACTATCATTTCTCTTTCTCTGTTTCTCTCTTTATATTTCAGATAATAAAATTTCCAACTTTTAAGGAACAAAAGTGCTCATCTAGTCCAACCCTCCAAATTTATACATCAACTAAATGAGCACAAGAGTACTTGTCCAAGATTGTGGATATGGATGTTGCAGAGCTGGTATTTAAACCCATATATTCGGATTGTAAATCTTCTACTCTTTCCTCTGAATTATGTATCATAGTGGATAGAATACTGAACCTGTAATCAGGAAGACCTCATTTCAAATCCAGACTCAGAAAATTACGATGTGACCTATACAAGTCATTTACCCTCTGTGTGCCTCAGTTTCCTCATATGGAAATGACTAATAAAAGCACCTATATCCTAGAGCTATTACAAGAATTATATAATATAATATCTGTAAAATTCTCTGCAAACCTTAAAGAGTTCTATAAACTTGATGATGATATCATGGAAACGAAATTATAATTTCCAGGGATCTCAATTCACATTTCATTATGAATGTTCCAAAGTCTTCGAGTTGATGCTGTCATTCTTGTTGATGGGTGGGCAAGCATGGCTGAATTGTAATCTGCATAAGTGGAGCTCCTACTTATATTGATGAGTTCACAGAATAACTGGCTGTTGGAGGTTGCCTATCATTTAGATTTTCTCTGCTGCTTTTTCAGAAACACAAAGATATAGAATTTTAATGAGTACTAACTTAAGCTACATCTAATCCAAGTTGGACTTATTCTGGTCAGAGGCTCAGAAATCTAAATTATTCCCTTTTGATAGAAAGTACTTTTTTGAAATTATCCCTTGATTGCAAGGACCATGTGCAGGCTTATACCCATAACTTCCAAAGTCTCAAACTCTGAATGGCCATAAATATCCTGCATATAAATCAGTGGTGATGATAATTAGGAGGCAAATTCTCCTGCAGCTTTTGGATACTAATGGCTAGCAGGGTATATTTGCATGAAAAGTCATCTCTATTATGTGATTCTTTTAATAATCTATGACATGCCTTAAAGGAACAGACATTTAAAAATTCCAAATATTGTTGCTCTGAATTCAAACATAAATATTTTAATGTTTAGATGGAAAATAGAACTAGATTAATAATAGGTCTTTAGCCTACTACTGAGATTTTAGAAATTAATTTCTTGTCTATTTCATGGATCTATTCAGAGGCCACAAGAAGTTTTCACTATACTGAAAGTATATCTTTTTTGTTGTTCTGATCAATGATCCTATTAATAAGAATAACATGAATATCGATCACATCTAAAACACTGTCATATTCAATGGACAGTACAATATATTTCAGGAAAAATAAAATATACTCCATTAAACAGCAAATAAGAAATTAAAATATAAGATAAGTAAGAAGCTTGCCGCAGATATTGAAAAACATGAAGTTCTGATTACAGAAATACAAATTACTCTCTAAAAAGTATTGAGAAATGGAGAAATGTCAAATGAATGCAAATGGTCAAAATTTTCACAATTTTGAAAAAGAGGGAGCCAGGAACTCAAATGATAGATGCCTGAACTTGACTTTGATTAATAGCAAAATTCCGTAATATATTATTAAAGAGATGATTTGTGTGACCTTATGAAAGATAGTGGTGATTACTATGAGCTGTCTTGGGCTCATTAAGAAGAAGTCATGCCAGACTAGTTTCATTTTCTTTTTTGACAGGGTTAATCATATTTTACATTCACATATCATTTTATATTTTGCAAAGTATTGTCTTTGTAAAGAGCCCGTGAATTATTGTTATCTTTATTTTTTTTTTAAATTTGAAAAGCTCAGGGCTGGAGAGGATCAGTGATTGTTAAAAGGCATAGAGCTTGGAACTGGTAGAATGAAGACTCGAACACAAGTTTTCCTATTCCATTCCCATGATGCCTTTTAGTTCAGAGTTCATCAATTAGTAAATAATCATTTGTCAAACAGCTATCATGTGGCAGGCACTGTATTATGAGCTGTGGACACAAAGAATAGCAAAACACAAACCATGCCCTCATGGAGGGTACTTTCTAAGGTGGGATTCAACATGCAAGGTGAAGTTTATGTGAAAGGGGAAGTCATTAACCACTGGAGAAAGCAATTGTGTTGAGGTGAGAAAGAAGAATATTCCATGTATGGGGTAGAGTGATTGTAAAGATAGAAAACAGATATGGAGAGTCATTTTGAGTAACTTCAATTAACCCAGGCTAGGTAGATCAGAGTTCAAGGGGGGGGGGGGAGATAAGATGTAACATGGCTCACAGGGTAGGAAAGGGTCAAGTTATTAAGAGTTATAAATACCCAACAGAAAACTTTATATTTAACAAGGAATTTGAAGGGGCCATTGGAACTCGTTTAATTGGGGGCAGAGACAAGCTCTGCATTCAAATATATCTTCAGACACTAGCTATGTGACTTTGGGCAAGTCATTGAACCTCTGTCTGCCTTAGTTTCCTCAACTGTAAAAATGAGCATAATAATAGCACCTACATCAGAGAATTTTTGTGAGGATCAAATCAATTAATATTTGGATAGTATTTAGCTGAGTGCCTAACACCTATGACGTGCTTAATAAATAAATATTTCTTTCTAACTTTTTCTAGAGAAAGAGTCGAAAGGGTGACATAAGCAGATCTATGCTTTAGTGAAATCATATTGTTAGACAAATGGGTGGATTTCAATAGAAGGCAGAGGAGGAGAAATTTGAGTCTGTGAGAGCAATTTAAAGGTTATTACAGTCATACAGCCAAGAAGTGATATGGACTTGCACTAAGGTAATGGCTATATGAGTGGTGAGGAGATGATTTGCATGAGATGTGTCAAGTTACAAATGACAAAATTTGGCAAAAGATTAGATGTGGAGTGAAAGTAAATACAGAGTTGAAGATAACAGAGGTTGTGAACCTGGGTAACTGATAGGATGATGATGAAACCCTTTACAGTAATAGGGAAGCTAGGGAGAAGAAAGGCTTCATGAGTAAAGATAGTGAATTCTATTTGTGATATATTCTATTTGAGATATTTAGGAGATACCTACATGTTCAAGCACCATTTGGATATGTGTGACTATAACTTAGGAGAGAGAGAATAAGTTGGATATACAAAGTGTTCTAAAAGTCTATGTAGTTCTAAACTTTAGTAGACTGAACCCCTTTATCAATCCAGGAATCATTGGAATAGAATTAATTAAACCAACTAAAGATGATGAACTCAACACATGAGAGTATAGAAAGAAAAGAGAAATTCAAGGACAAAGATTTGAGAACCACCACAATTAAGGACATGGATGAAGAGCCAGGAAAGAAAACCAAGAAGGAGCAGTGAGAGACCAGTAGCAAAAGAACTCAAAAATAACCATATCATGAATGTCTAGAAAGAAATGAGTATACAAGAGAGAGAAATCACAGTATTGAATGCTTCAGAGAGGTCAAGGGGCATCAAATTGAGAAAAGATAATTAGTCTTAGTAATTAAGAAATTATAAACGTCTGAGAAGGCAATCAATTTCAATGGAATGATGGAATCAGAAGCCATAATGTAAAAGTTTAGAAGAGAATAAGAGGACAGAGAGCTGGGTTTACCATTTTTATGGAGGCTCAAAGATGAGGAGAGATACAAACGAGCTGTCAGGGATGGTTGAATCAAGTGAAGTGTTTTTTTTTTTTGTATTTTAGATGAAGGAGACATAGGAATAGTCATTAGCATCAGGGAAGGAACTAAAAGTTAGGTTGAAATAAAAGAAAAAACAGTGAGGAGATAGTAAGAGAGATAATATGGTAATAGAGTCAGGTGGGGATGGGATCATGAGGTACATATATAAGTGTTTGCTTTGGCAAGAAGAAAGGCCACTTTTTGTTTGAGATCTTCGTTAAGAAGGAGATAGTTGAGGAATATGTTCATGCAATGTGAAATGAGGAAGAATTGAGAAGAGGAAATATGGCAAATAGCTTCATTAAACAAACAAAACAAACAACCAAAAACTTGAAGTATGAGATTAGGTCTTCAGCTGACATGAGGCCAAGGAGGGAGTACTGTGGGAGACTACAGTTGAGATGTGCCAATTTTGGCACAAATGCTATGGAGAGTAAGGTTAATAACATAACTATGGAGGAAAAGAAAATTTACCTTGTTTTAGTGAAGGACCAGTTGAAATTGAACAATATAAATATAAAGTAGATCTAGCTATTTTTATTTTTATTTTTATTCATTTTTAATTACATATAGACACTATTTTTGAGAAGTTTTCTGGCATTTTGAAATTCAGATTCTCTCTCCCTCCCTTGCATCCCTCCCCAAGGAGGTAAATAGTTTGATATGGGTTATACCTGTGCTTTCCTGCAATAAAATTTTTGATATCTCCCATGTAGTAACTGAAGAACATATCATATATACAATTAAAAAGTAAAGAATAAAATAAAGTGAAGGATGGTGTGCTTTTATCTGCACAGATTCCAATATTTCCTTTTGTGGCTGTGAATAGCTTTTTATTTTTGTTTTTATCTTGAGTGCTTTTGAGATATCTTGGAACTTTGTTTTGGGCATTATCATTTAGTCCTTCACAGCTGATCATTTTACAATATTTCCGTTTCTACATACACTGTTTTATTGGTTCTGCTCACTTCACTTTGCACCAATTCACACAAGACTTTCCATGTTAATCTGAATTTATCCTGTTCATCATTTCTTATGGTAAAATAGTTTTCCATTACAACCATATACCACAGCTTGTTCAGCCATTCCCCAATTGATGGACACTCCCTCCGTTTCCAATTCTTTGCTTCTATAAAAAGATCTACTAAAATAATTCTGTACAAGTTGGTCCTTTCCCCCTATATTCCTATAATGCTGCAGGTTCAAAAGGTACACATAGTTTTGTGGTCTTGGACATAGTTCCATATTACTCTCCAGAATGGTTGTATCAATTCAAACTTCCAACAATTGTTTATTGGAGTGTCAATTTTCCCACATCCCCTCTAACATTTGTCATTCTCCTTGTTGGTCCTATTAGCCAATCTAATCGACGTGAAGTGGTATCACAAAATTGTCTTAATTTGATTTTTTTCTAATCTTTAGTGATTTGGAGCATTTCTTCATATGACTATTGATAGTTTTAATTTCTTCTTCCGAAAAGTGCCTGTTCATATCCTTTCACCCATTTATAAACTGGGAAATTCTTTGTATTCTTATAAATTTGGCTCAGTTCTCTATTTATTTAAGAAATGAGGCCTTTGTCAGAGAGGCTTGCTATACAATTTCCTCCCAATGCAATTTGTTGTTTTCATTCCTTTATTGGTTGAATTAGTTTTGTTTTTAAAGAAATTTTTATAATATTTTTCCAGATTGCATGTCAGTATAATTTTTTAGTCTTTATTTTCTGATATTTTGCAATCCATGTTCTCTCTCTGTCCCATCTTGTCTCCCTTCTCAAGAAGGCATATGTTATCACATAATACATATTTCCATGCTTATTGTGTTGTGGAAGAAGGTAGGGCTGGTTTGGGACTGTTCTCCTTTTTCTGTTTCATGCCTTAGGCCATGTGGAAACACTCTGGGTCAGTGGGTGGGTGTTCCACCAGCTCCCCTCCTCCCACCCAAGTTAAACATGTTTTTCATGATTTTAACACTACATTTTATTTGAAATTCATTATTTCAAAGAAACTTTATACCTGTGTCATAGGTATTTTATTACATTTTACATTGCTTGAAGTTGTTTTTATTTTCAATTTTTCAAAAAGCTGACAGAATTAGCAAAATTAGAACACATCATTAGGTCTTAACTAATGGACCATAATGGAATGGATCATAACTGTAAAGGACCTTAGAAATTATATATCACAATTCTTTTGTTTTACAGAGGAGAAACAGTCTTAGAGTGAATAAGAGAATTTTCCAATATCACATTGGTAGTCAAATACTCTAATTCTAAAGTGAATTACTATATGAAGAATGGAATGATATAAATCTTTTTTTAAATTTTCCTAATAAACTAAACATTGAAAGATTGTTCTAGATAGATATAAGTATGATTCACAGATACTCTTTTGAGTAAGATAAAATGAAGGAGTGGGCAGAGTTGGTTTTATCATGTGTCCAAAGACAAGAAGAATAATTTCACTTGCCCTTTGACCATGCTCCCAATAAATATATGCAAAATGTCACAGCTTAATATTTTATACATTGATACTTGACTTCCATGTAAAGGTAAGTATAGGTAGAAAGATTCATGAGTAAAGATAAAAGAGTCTAAAACATGTATGCATACATGCAGAGTTGATCTACATTTAAATTATATATATATATATATTTACATATGCATATGAAGGATATTCATTTTATGCATCTATATTTCTCTATCTGTAGTAAGCCTTTTCACCAACAGATCTATTTTTTCCAACTTAGAGAACTGAGGTCAAGAGATTAAATAAGTTTCTCTGGCTCAAATAGCTCCTAAGTGCCAGACATTGAAATTGAACTCTGGTCTTTGTAACTCCAAATCCAGGGCTCTCTCAGGTAATGGCTCAACTACCACTCAGATAAGGCTAAAATTTACAAACATTAGGCTTTATGTTCATCAGTACAAGGAATTTCCTCACCCAGAGTTCCTAATATCAGTAATATCAGAGGTTTATTCCAAAACACAATTATACCATCTAAAAAGGGATAGACATGGAACATAAGCCTGTGAATTTCCTGATGAGGAAATACCATATACTAAACTTGGATCAGTACCTTTTATTGAAGAAATGAATTCAAATAACAGCTAAAAGAGAAAAATAATAACAGGCAGAAAAATAACATTCATTCGCAGAATTATTAATTGCTCTAATCATTTTCACTTATTCTACTGCACTGGACTTATGATTTAAAAAGAGAAGTAAGGGTTTGTTTTATTCTTTTCTAATGAGATAGTCGACAGTTTGTTATAAAACTTGAACTACTGACATTAGTCATCTCAGCAAAATTATTAATGAAATTATATTTTATACCACAAGTGAATTAGAATAATTTGCAAAGAGCCACTATTGAATAAGAAGCTATATGAGTTTCTGTCCCTTCATTATGTAAATCCAGCTTTGTAGAAGATGTCAGTTCAGCAGGAACTGTCAAAGCCACCTGCAATTACCTGCCATAAAGTTTGTCTCCCCCACTGGCATTAACCTAAGACTCCATAGGTACAATGATTTCTTTAGGAGGAAATTCATTATTAAGTAAGGCAATCTATCTATGTTTGCTAACTCAGATTATTCCAGAAGTGTTTGTAAAAAAGCACAACTTTCATCTTAGGTTTTTTGTTTTTCTTCACTTATTTTGTCTTTACATTTGCTCATTTAAAAAGTGTTAACAGAATACTGATGAAAAGAAAAAAAAAACTCCCTGTATTCTGAGAAATATCAAATCCATACCTGAAATCTGCCCAGGAGGCTAACTACCATTGAAAAGATCTGATAGATGGTCACAAATTAGGCAGTAATCAGATGTAAGGCCTCCTTTGGTAATTTCGTCACAGGCACATGCCATTAGATTTAGTGATTGTAAAAAGCCTTGGTTTATCTGGAAATGGAGCCAATATAATAGTTAACAATCCAAGAATGGAATCAAAAGGCTCTTCATAGGTGATATCCTCATAATATCAGAAAACAACATGGCAAAACAAAGACATACTGGACAAAGGGTTGAGATTTATTTGTTTGTCGAAAAAGAAGGGTTTATTATTTTAATTTGGGGCCAGTTCATTGCTACTTTAGATCAAACAAGGTTTACCATTAAGGATCTTGGCCTCAGTGATGAAAGCAGACTACATTTGGAAATAAGAACTTTATGCTTTGTTATCGTGGCTCAAGTTAAAGCTCATTAAAGAACAATTAGGACTTCTGGTCAAGATGGTGGCTTAGAAGCTGCGAAAGTTCAGACCTCAGAAACCCTTCCTTACCGATCACAAACTGAGAGCTCCTAGGACACCGAAATCCAAGCTGAACAACAGGACAGACCCGGGGAACCCTCCTCCCGGACCTGGATCAAAAGGTACGGCCCCCCAAAAGTCAAAACCCTAGATCACTCGGATCTAAGGGGCAGGCAGAAGGAAGGTCTCAGGACCTATCCCCCCCAACCCAGAGTGCTGAGCCCATGGCAGCAGCAGGAATTTCAGGGTCGGCAAAAAGGCCCCAGGGCTGGCTATTTTGAAGGACCTACCTTGAAAGCAACCTGAGCCAGTCTCCGGGATGCCCAACACAGAAGGCAGGGAAACATAGAGAGAAGGGGGAAGCCAGTATCCCCCTGGCTGGGTCCTTCCAACTGAGTCTCAAGGGAGGTCCCAGCTTTTGGGCACCAGCTGAACCCAATCCCATCAGGCGCCTTCAGAGGTACTGAAAGGAGAGAAACCTTAGGGCCAGGAAAGGGGTTGCTCCGAAGAGCTTACCTTGAAAGTAACCTGGGCCAGGCTCTGGGCATTCAACACAGATTGTGAAGGAGGAGGTTGTTTTTTTTTCTTTTCTTTCTTTTTTTTTTTTGGCTCTGAGACCATTCGGCCCACACCAGCTGAACCTAATCCCATCAGGAGCCCTCAGAGCTTCTGAAAGAACAGAAACAGGGCCAGCAAAGGGCTTACCTTGAGGCAACCTGGGCCAGGCTCCTGGCATTCAACACAGATTGTGGAGGAGGAGGTTTTTTGCTTTAGGGCTCATTCAGTACAAATAAGCTGAACATAATCCCATCAAGAGCCCTCAGAGGCCAGGGAAGCGACAACCCCTCCCCCCTTAGAGAGCAGAGTCTTCTGAAAGAACCAGCTGAATCTAATCCCATCAAAAGTCTCCAGAACACATGGAAGCCCAGGCTCCCCACCCATCCTCACTGACTGCTGGATTTTAAGCCAATCAAAAGCCTCCAGAGGACAGGGAAGCTCAAACCCCAAACAACCCTCCCCCAGAGATTACACCAAGAGATCTTCTGTTAAAGCACCAAGAGGGGAGACTGATAGAAGTCCCCAAAAAACAAAGAAAATGAGAGGAACAAGAGAACAGACAAATATGGGGAGTAAAGAAAGGGTGAATTTGAGCAAACAATAGAAAAAGAAGAAAGAAACTACAATAGACAGCTACTACTCAGCAAATGGAACAGGGGGGGAGAGATCAGCAAAAGATAAACCAGAAATCCCAGGAAATTGGATACAGGCTGTGGAAGAACTCAAAACACAACTAAGAGAGGCTGAAGACAATTGGGAAAAGAACTTCAAAATTAAGATAAGCCATTTGGAAACAGAGGCACTTGAACTAAAACAAGAAAATAGTGTCTTGAAAGCCAAAATCATCTAGCTGGAAAATGAGGCAAAGGAGATGAAAGATGAGGCAAAGGAGATGAAAGACGAGGTAAAGAGGATGAAAGATGATCTTCAAAGAAAATCAGACCAGAAGGAAAAAGACGACCAAAAAGCCAGAGATGAAATCCAATCTTTAAGAACCAGAGTAAAACAACTAGAATCAAGTAACCTCACAAGGCAGCAGGACACTATAAAACAAAACAAAAAGAATGAAAAAATTGAGGAAAATGTGAAGCATCTCATTCACAAAACAGATGATTTAGAAAATCTTTCAGGAAGAGACAATTTAAGAATAATTGGACTACCAGAAGACTAAGACAAAAGAAAAAGCCTGGACATAATGCTAGAGGAAATTATCCAGGAAAACTGTCCCGAGATTCTAGAACAAGAGGGGAAAGTGGAGATTGAAAGAATCCAAAGATCACCCCCTGTATTTAATTCCCAACTGACGACACCAAGAAATGTTATAGCCAAATTCAAAAACAATCAGATGAAAGAAAATATATTACAAGCTGCCAAGAAGAAGCCATTCAGATACCATGGAAACACGGTGAGGTTAACACAGGATCTGGCTGCATCCACACTGAAGGACCAAAAGGCATGGAATACGATATTCCAGAAAGCAAGAGAACTAGGTCTACAACCAAGAATAAAATACCCATCAAAACTGACTATATTCTTACAGGGGAAAGTATGGTCATTCAACACAACAAAAGAGTTCCAAGCATTCATAAAGAAAAGACCAGACCTGAACAGAAAATTTGATGTCCAAGCACAGAACTCAAGAGAATCATCAAAAGGTAATTTAAAAAGAGGGGAAAAACAAACAAAACAACAACAAAAATTTTATAACAGACTCAATAAGTTAAAATGATATGTATCCATATAAGAAAATAGGTCATTGGTAATTCTTAAAAACTGTTACTATCACCTGAGCAGCTAGAAGAATTACACTCAGAGGGAACAGTGACAAACTGTATAGGATGAAAGGACAAGACATAAATATGTATATAGATATATGTATACATAAATACATATACATGTGTATGTATATATATATATATATATACATGACTAGAGCTAAAAAAGAAAAGAGGTTATGACTAAAAGAAATTGGAAAAGAAACAAATGGGGGTAAATTTATATGTCACAAAGAATCTCATGGAGGGAGGGGGGAGAACATCAATACACTGGAAGGGTAAAGAGGTTGGAGACAGGAAATATTCAACTCTTATGTACTTTGAAACTGACCCACAGAGGGAAGAACAAACCAATCCATTGGAGAAGAAAATAGATTTGCATCGTATAGGGAAGTAGAAGGGTAAAAAACGGACTGGTGGGGAGTGGAAGCAGTACAAGGGAGGGAGAGGGTGGGGGGATTTTAAAAAGACTACAGGGGAAAATAAGGGAGGGAATAAGAAGGGAGGGGGGTAGAAAAGGAAGTAAAATAAAGGAGGGAATGGGGGGGTGACTATAAACAAATATAAACAAACATTGGTATAGAAGTAAATAGTGAAAGAAGAAAAGGCAGGACCAGAAGTAGAAATCAAAATGCTGGGAAATACACAGCTAGTAATCACAACTCTGAATGTGAATGGAATGAACTCACCCATAAAACACAAGTGAATAGCAGAGTGTATTAGAATCCAAAACCCTACCATATGCTGTCTGCAAGAAACACACATGAGGAAGGTAGATACGCATAGGGTGAAAGTAAGAGGATGGAACCAAACCTATTGAGCATCAAATGATAAAAAGAAGGCAGAAGTAGCAATCATGATATCAGACAAAGCCAAAGTAAAAATAAATCAAGTTAAAAGAGATAGGGAAGGTAATTACATCCTGATAAAAGGCAGTATAGACAAAGAGGAAATATCTGTACTCAATATGTATGCACCAAATGGCAGAGCATCCGAATTTTTAAAGGAGAAACTAGAGGAGCTCAAGGATGAAATAGATAGAAAAACTATACTAGTGGGAGATCTGAACCTTCCCCAATCTGAACTAGATAAATCAAATAAAAAACTAAATAAGGAAGAGGTGAGAGAAGCAAATGAAATCTTAGAAAAATTAGTTAGTAGACATATGAAGAAAAATAAATAGGGACAAAAAGGAATACACCTTATTTTCAGCAGTACATGGTACATTCACAAAAATTGACCATGTACTAGGGCACAAAATCATTGCAAACAAGTGCAAAAGGGCAGAAATAATAAATGCAAACTTCTCAGACCACAGTGCAATAAAAATAATAATTAGTAAGGGTACATGGATAGATAAATCAAAAATTAATTGGAAATTAAACAATATGATTCTCCAAAACCAGCTAGTTAAAGAACAAATCGTAGAAATAATAACTTCATTGAAGAAAATGACAGTGGTGAGACATCCTTTCACAACCTATTGGATGCAGCCAAAGCAGTACTCAGGGGGAAATTTATATCCTTGAGTTCATATATAAACAAATTAAGAAGGGCAGAAGTCAATGAATTGGGCATGCAAATTAAAAAACTAGAAAGTGAACAAATTAAAAACCCTCAGATGAAGACTAAATTAGAGATCCTAAAAATCAAAGGAGAAATTAATAAACTTGAAAGTCAAAGAACTATTGGTTTAATAAATAAGACTAGAAGCTGGTACTTTGAAAAAACAAATAAAATAGACAAAGTACTGGTCAGTTTAATTAAAAAATGGAAAGATATAACCAAATTGACAGTATCCAAGATGAAAAGGGAGACCTCACTTCTAATAAAGAGGAAATCAAGGCAATCATTAAAAACTACTATGCCCAATTATATGGCAAAAAATATGGCAATCTAAGTGATATGGATGAATACTTACCAAAATATAAATTGCCTAGACTAAAAGAAGAAGAAATAAATTACCTGAACAACCTGATATCAGAAAAAGAAATTGAACAAACCATCAAAGAACTCCCTAAGAAAAAATCCCCAGTTCCAGACAGATTCACAAATGAATTCTATCAAACATTCAAAGAACAGCTAACCCCAATACTATACAAACTATTTGACAGAATAAGCCAAGAAGGGGTTCTACCAAATTCTTTTTACGACACAAACATGGTACTGATCCCAAAGCCAGGTAGGTTAAAAACAGAGAAAGAAAACTATAGACCAATCTCCCTAATGAATATAGATGCAAAAATCTTAAATAGGATACTAGCAAAAAGATTCCATCAAGTCATCACAAGGGTTATCCACTACGATCAGGTAGGATTCATTCCAGGAATGCAAGGATGATTCAATATTAGGAAAACCATCCACATAATTGACCATACACACAAGAAACCCGACAAAAACCACATGATTATTTCAATAGATGCAGAAAAGAACCTTTGACAAAATACAACACCCATACCTATTGAAAACACTAGAAAGCATAGGAATAGAAGGGCCTTTCCTAAAAATAATAAACAGTATATACCTAAAACCATCAGCAAACATCATCTGCAATGGGGAAAAACTCAAAGCCTTCCCAATAAGATCAGGAGTCAAACAAGGATGCCCATTATCACCTTTATTATTTAATATTGTACTAGAAACATTAGCAGTAGCAATTAGAGAAGAAAAAGAAATTGAAGGTATTAAAATTGGCAATGAGGAGACTAAGCTGTCACTCTTTGCAGATGATACGATGATTTACTTAAAGAATCCCAGGGAATCAACCAAAAAGCTAATCGAAATAATCAACAACTTTAGCAAAGTTGCAGGATACAAAATAAACCCACATAAGTCATCAGCATTTCTATATATCTCCAACCCAGTTCAGCAGCAAGAATTAGAAAGAGAAATTCCATTTAAAGTCACCCGAGAGAATATAAAATACTTAGGAATCTATCTGCCGAGACAGACACAGGAACAAAACACTCTCCACACAATTAAAACTAGATCTAAACAATGGGAAAAACATTGATTGCTCATGGGTGGGATGAGCTAACATAATAAAAATGACCATCCTACCCAAACTTATCTATCTATTTAGTGACATACCCATTGAACTACCAAAAAACTATTGTACTGAATTAGAGAAAACCATAACAAAGTTCATTTGGAAGAATAAAGGATCAAGGATACCCAGGTAAATAATGAAAAAAAATACAAAGGAAGGTGGCCTTGCAGTCCCAGATCTCAAATTATATTACAAAGCAGCGGTCATCAAAACAGTTTGGTACTAGCTAAGAGACAGAAAGGAGGATCAGTGGAATAGACTTGGGGTAAATGACCTCAATAAGACAGTCTTTGACAAACCCAAAGACCCCAGCTTTTGGGACAAAAATCCAGTATTTGATAAAAACTGCTGGGAAAATTGGAAGACAGTGTGGGAGAGATTAGGTTTGGATCAACACCTCACACCCTACATCAAGATAAACTCAAAATGGATGAATGACTTGAATATAAAGAAGGAAACTATAAGTAAATTAGGTGAACACAGAATAGTATACATGGCAGACCTTTGGGAAGGGAAAGATTTTAAAACCAAGCAAGACTTAGAAAGAGTCACAAAATGCAAAATAAATAATTTTGACTACATCAAATTAAAAAGTTTTTGTACAAACAAAACCAATGTAACTAAAATGAGAAGGAAAGCAACAAATTGGGAAACAATCTTCATAATAAAAACCTCTGACAAAGGTCTAATTACTCAAATCTATAAAAAGCTAAACCAGTTGTACAAAAAATCAAGCCATTTTCCAATTGAAAAATGGGCAAGAGACATGAATAGGCAATTTTCAGTTAAAGAAATCAAGACTATTAATAAGCACATGAAAAAGTGTTCTACATCTCTTATAATCAGAGAGATTCAAATCAAAATAACTTTGAGGTATCACCTCACACCTAGCAGATTGTTCAACATGACAGCAAAGGAAAGTAATGAATGCTGGAGGGGATGGCATTGCTGGTGGAGTTATGAATTGATCCAACCATTCTGGAGGGCAATTTGGAACTATGCCCAAAGGGCAATAAAAGACTGTCTGCCCTTTGATCCAGCTATAGCACTGCTGGGTTTTTACCCCAAAGAGATAATAAGGAAAAAGACTTGTACAAGAATATTCATAGCTGCGCTCTTTGTGGTAGCCAAAAATTGGAAAATGAGGGGATGCCCTTCAATTGGAGAATGGATGAACAAATTGTGGTATATGTTGGTGATGGAATACTATTGTGCTAAAAGGAATAATATAGTGGAGGAATTCCGTGGAGACTGGAACAACCTCCAGGAAGTGATGCAGAGTGAGAGGAGCAGAACCAGGAGAACGTTGTACACAGAGACTGACACATTGTGGTACAAGAGAACATAATGGACTTCTCCAGTAATGGCTTTACAATGTCACCGAACAACCTGCAGCGATCTATGAGGAAAAAAAAAAAACTATCCTCAAGTAGAGGACAAACTGAGGGAGTAAAAACACTGAGGAAAAGCAACTGCTTGACTACAGAGGTTGAGGGGACATGATCGAGGAGAGACTCTAAATGAGCGCCCTAATGCAAATACCAATAAGGAAATGGGCTCAGAGCAAGGACACATCTGATACCCAGAGGAATCACGCCTCGGCTAGGGAAGGGGTGGGGGTGGGGTTTGGGGGGAGGAAAAGAAAATGATCTGTTTCCAATGAACAATGTATGAAAATGACCAATTAAAATAATGTTTAAAAAAAAAAGAACAGTTATTGTTCTGAAGATCTTAGTGCAGTTTTTAATTTTAATAACTCCTTTAAGTATGGGTTAAAATCCTTTCTTCTACATGTATTCCTTCCCTATCAACCTTATTTCTAGTGTTTTCCTATGCTGTTAATTTCTAATTTATTCCCATTTATGACTTGTTTGTATATCCTCAGTTTAGCACAATACCTGGCATATAATGGACATTTAATTAATGTTTATAAAAGAAAACTGCTCAAATAATTTTGGATCACAAATACATAGAGTCTTCAGGATGTAGAGAACTTTGGGGGTATGTTTGTTTCAGAAATAGAAAGTCTGTCACTTACACTGCTCCAGGATTTAAACTTTGAGTCAAAATTTTCACTTGACTTTAAAAAAAAATTTAGTCATTATTTGATTTGGAATTTCCAGAAAATTGGTACTTGGGAAGCTGATACAAATAAAAGCTTTATTATTTTTTGGTCCATCAGGCAGGCAAACAAAAGTATATGTATGTATTGTGTTTATTAATATAAACAGAGGTTCATCCCCATGGATGCAAGAAACTTACCTCTTGTGAGAGTGAGGGTCTTGTATTGGGGGAGAAACATGTACAAAATTGAGGTTCAAGTAGTGAAAAGATATACCCTAATAATGGGGTTGATTGAAGCTTGTGTAGGGGGAGTTTCTTCACTGGGACCACAAACTAAATTGGCTGTATATTATAGCAGAAAGAGGGGAATGTCTCAGAAGCTAAAACAAAAAAATAGTTTTATCCAGTCAAAAGTCATGAACATTATCTGCCTGCTAGAATGTTAACATGAATCAAAAACCATGGAAAATATCTGTCTACATGTTTTTTTATGGGAATTAGGAGCACTTGGCCAAAGTGACTCCAGAGATATTACAGTCCTAGTCTTATAAATATAATGTTAAACTATAACTGTAACATCAAATAGGAAGATTACAATTAACATATTTTAAAGTACATCACTAATGGCCATGAAGATATAAAATACACTGAATAGCTAGACATGAATTAGTGGTTAGAATTATACATTAAAACTCATTATAGGGGCAGCTAGGTGGCTCAGTGGATAGAATGCCAGGTGTGAAGATGGGGGATCTTGGGCTCAAATCTGGCTTCAGACACATCCTAGCTATATATATATAGCTATATATATATATATATATATATATATATATATATATATATATATATATATATATATATATATATATATATATATATGACCCTGGGCAAGTCAATTAACACTAATTGCCTAGTCCATACCATTCTTCTCGCTTGGAACCAATACTTAGTATTGATTCTAAGATAGAAGGTAAAGTTTAAAAAAAAAAAACACTCATTATGTCTCATGGACAGTGAGATGACAAATCCCCTAAATATAACAAAGGCAAAGGAGAGAGGAACTGGAACATTATTAGAGCTTGAGTTATTGCCCCAAATCATCTTAGCATAATGACAATACATAATAATTTGTGGAGTGTTTGTAATAGATATTGCCATACTAAATACTCATAATCTCCAAACTACATTGGAATTCACTTGCAACTGGCTTGATTTCTTATTCTTAGAATAGGTTATTTAAATCTCTATTTTTTGGTTAATCTGGGTATTTTCCATTTTTGTAAATATTTAGGCATATAGGTGACAAAGTGGAAAGAGATTTAGACCTGGAATAGGAAAGATAAGTACAATCTGATCTCAGATACTTACTATCTGTATGACCCCAGGCAAGTCACTTGACCTCTGTTTACCTCAATTTCCTCAAGTATAAAATTGAGATAAAAACAGCAACCACCTTGGAGGGTTGTGAAGATAAAATGCGATAATATTTATAAAGTGCTTAGCATAGGATCTGGCACATAGTAGGCATAATAAAATTTTATTCCCTTCCCTTTTTCCTTCTCTATCCATTTCAATACATTATAATTTTTGACACATAAGGACAGGTCTTGGAAAGGAACCTGTGATTTTAGGATTATAAGGAACTCTGGATGAAGAATTTCTCTCCACCAATTATGGTAGTTACCTTCTCTGTAATTTATGGTTTTGGAGAATTTCCTAAAGTACTGAAGGGTTAGAGGATTGTCCAAGGTCATAAAACCAATATGTGTCAATGGACTTGAAGCTGATTTCTTGATTCTGGAACTGACTCTCTATCCCCTATTCCCCATAGTTTATTTTTGGAAAATAATTGGGAATAAAAGTTTCTAATAATTTCCTTAATTTCCTCTTCATATTTTGAATTCTTTTCTTTTTTCAATTTTAGCCATAGCTTTAACCCTATTTTTGAAAGAAGTTTCAAATTAGGTAGTGATTTATTCATTATAAACAGCTTAGTTTTATCAGTTCAGTGTTTTAAAATTTTTTCCTGATCCCTTGATTTTCAGAATTTCTATTTTTGTTTCATTAAAAACAAACAAACAAATAAGCATGTACATTTTTCTAGGTGTCTTAGTTGTACTCCTTGATATGTACTCTTAGATCCGTGACATTGATCTCCTAACTATTCCACAAATAAGACATTCCATCTCTCCACTCTAGGCATTCTCTTTGGCTGTTTCCCATGTCTGGAACTCCTCTACACTAAGTGACCTGCCTAGTTCCCTTGAGGTCCCAACTAAAATCTTACTTTCTATAGGAAACCTTCCAAACCTTCCTTGATTCTAGGGCCTTCCCTCTGTTAATTGGTTCCAACTTCTCCTATATATTACCTGCTTTTTTACATATTACATGTTGTCTCCTTCATTAAACTGTAAACTTCTTGAGGGTAAGGATTATCTTTTTTCTCATTTGTATCCTCAAAGCTTTCTTTGCACAGTTCCTGGTTATATTGGGTATTTAATGAATTGAATTATTGAATTGAATTGAAAACTGTATCTCCAGTTCATGGACTGTCTCTTTTTCTTCTCTGATGATGACAGTATTTAGGAATACAAATCCCACCCCCACTCCCCAATGATTTTTAATGGGAAATACAAATGATTTTATTTTTTTCATGAACCTATTATTTCTATGATTCTGTTCTTTGTCCCATATTTTATTTATGGTTACTTTACTTAATCATTAAGTTTAAATTCTTTCTTCAACTGCTTATTATAACTAAGGATTTTTCAATTTTACTTTTACCAGTAAATGGTATAGATAATATAACTGATTCTCTATATTTAGTTATTTTATATATTAGCATATGGTCAGTTTTTGAAAATATGTCAAATGCAACTGAAAAATTTTGATACCTGCCTTGAATCATTTTATTATCATCAGAGATTTAGTCTACCAAAAAAATTAAAATTCTACTTAGTTACCTCATTTTTGGTTTATAGTTTTGATAAATGTGAATAGATCAGAAAGGTAGCAAATATCATTTTGTTGTCTTTTTTCTTATGGTTTGATTGCCTTTATTTTAAATTACTTAGAAGATATGCTATTTAATGCATTTAGTAAATATTTAAATTATTCACTATATATGGTGACTTTAGATATAACATATTTTCTGTGTTTATTTCTTTTAACCATAATTATTTTGACTGTCACTTTACCTGACATCATGATTCCAATCTTGATTTTTAAAATTCTTATAAGATATACAAAATTATGCTCCAACTCCTTATAATTATACGAAACTTTGTTTCAAAACTGTTTCTTCTTAAAAACACAACTTATGTTGGATTCTAATTTTTAATCTATTTTACTACCATCTCATGTTTTATAAGTGCATTCCTATTATTCAAAATCATGCTTATAAGAGTTAATTGAGTTCTTTCTTCCAGGTTTCCCCTTATAAATAAGAAAGTCAAGAAAGAAAAGTAATGATATTTACATCCCTATTTTATCACTGAAGTGACCTTTACTCACTCACCTGCCCAGTTCTTCATCTCATTCAAGATTCTTATACTTTTTCTTTTGTTAAAGTTAATTTTGCTTATGATTATTCTTTCCTTAATTCTACTCTATTAAATCCTCCACTCTTTCTCCCTATTATTACCTATTTTCTTGTGGAATTTAATTTCTACACCTTAATATTTGTTCTTGTATATATTTTAAATAAGTTAATAAATTTCCCAATGTGCAAATCCAACTATGTCATTGCCCTCCTTTAAAAATAAACTCAGTCATTCATTATTGACTTTAGGATGAAATACAAATTCCTTAGCTATAGCCTTTAAGGCTCTCCAATATCTGGCTCCAATCTACCTTTTCAGCTTTATTTCATATTACTCTTCAAAATTCACTTCATGTTCTAGCCAAATAGATGTGCTAGCTCTTCTCTCACTTCTGTGCATATGTGCAGTTTGTCCTCTCCATCTGTATAGTACTTCTCCCTTCCCTTATTTATGATTCTCATCATTCCTTCCTTCAAGGTGCAGTGATGTTGCCACTACCTGGAGGTCTTCCTTTCTTATAATGGAAATGATTTCCCTCATTAGATTTTCCTTGAAATTTTGTTCTGCACCATTTTTTCCCTCTTACAATCTAATCTAAATTACAATCTAAGTTGTATCTAAGAACATTTTTTGCCTTCCCTATTAAATTGTAAGCTCAGTGAAATCTGGACTTGTGTGATTATTATTCTTAGGCCTAAAGCACATATTTATATATAATATGATTATATTATAATATTTATTGTTAGAATGAATTATTCTGTAAATTTCTTTAAGGCCTTTTCTAGTTTTAATTGTGATGACAATTATGATTCTATATGTATCTTTATTTTTTAAAGCAGCAATTGACATGTTATTAAGTGGCTTCCCCAGGAGTTAATTATACATATGGAACAAATAGAGGGTGCTAATGAATAAAGTACTGTCTCTGAAGCTAGGAGATTCAAAATTGAAAATCTGCTTACAGTTACCAGCTGCATGTCTCTAGTCAAGTCACATAACCTCCTTCAATTAGTTACTTTCTCTGTAAAATGGTGATAATAATAACTTCTAGAACTCAGGGGATTTTTTTAGTATAAAATTATTGAAAATATGTCTTATAAACTTAGTACTTTTCTTTAGGACTAAAGAAAAGTTTTCTATTTTATATTCAGTTATTTTCAGTTGTATTTGATTCTTTGTGATCTCATTTGGAGTTTTATTGGCATATATACTGGAGTAGGTTGCAGTTTCCTTATCCAGCTAATTTTACAGAAAAATAGATTAATATTATATTTTATGAGAACATCTAAGATGAAGTCTTAGTTTCACTAATAAGTTGATTGCAAGTTATTATCTTTTTAAATTTTTGTTTCTATAATTCACAAAGGCTATCTTTTTATTTGTAGGATCTACTTTGAAGGAAATATCCAGAAAGACAAAATTATAGTGAAATATTGGCATACTTAAGTATAAGGACTAGGGGTGGTAGAGACAAAATGGTGGAGAAAGTATAAAGATCCACCTGATCTTTGCCAAATTACTCTCCATAAAACTATGATATAAGGACTCAAAATAAATTTAGCAACAGCATAACTCACAAAAAGCAGATCTAAATAAAATTTTAGTCAAAAGAAACTTAGAAGGCCAGCACAAAAGATCTAGTGCTCTGGATTAGAGGTAGAGTGTAAAGTGACATGCAAAGGTAAGACCCAAAATGGGCACTATAGGTACAGCTGAATCAGCTAAACAGAAAGGGGTGTCAGACAACTGCTCAAAAGGTAATTATAGGCATTACTTTTCTGGCTCTAAGTGTAAGAATCATGTTGCATTGTCCATCGTAAATACATGTGGCAATTTGGGGGGGTGGTCTCAGGATAAGGACTATTAACACATGACCATTGATTATGTCCATAGGGTATCAGGACAGCATGGTCATTGCTCCAACGGGGAAAATACTTGTGTTTATTCACAGATCAGAGCAGTTTGGAGGAGTAATAAACACATCTCTACTTACATCATACCACCTTAGAAGAAGTAAAAGCAGATAGATCAAAGAGTAATCTCTGAAGGCAGCTACATAGATAACCTGAGGCTTGGAACAGTGCTCCTTCTACCACAGTTATAGAGCCAAATTCAAACTTTTTTTAGTTAAAGGAACAGTAAGAGTCAGTAAAATGAACAAATGACAATAAAAAGAAATGACACAGAAAGTTATTTTGGTGATAGAGAAGACCAAAACACAAAGTTGAAAGACAACAACAAAGTTCACATTCCAGAATCCAAAGCCACCAAGAAAAAAAGTAATTGCTCTCTGGCCCAGAAAGAAATAATGGAGGAGCCCCAAAAAGGATTTTAAAAATCAAATAAGAGAGTTAGAAGAAAAATTGGGAAAAGAAATGAGAGGGATACTGAAAAATCATCAATAGTTGGTAAAGGAAACACCAAAATATACTGTAAGAAAAAAAATAGGCCAATTAGTTTTAAAAAGGTAAAAAAAGTCCAAAGAAGAGAGCTCATTAAAAAGTCAAATTGGCCCAATTACCAAAAAAAGACATAAAAATGCACTGAAGAGAAAAACTTCTTGAAAAAACAGAATTGGGTTTTTGGAAAAAGAGGTACAAAAACTTACTGAAGAAAAGCACCTTTTACAAAGTACAAATGGCCAAATGAAAAAGGTGGTACAAGATCTCACTCAAGAAAATTATTTCTTAAAAATCAGAATTGGAAAAATGGAAGCTAATGATTTCATATGACATCAAGAAACAATCACACAAAGTCAAAAGAATGAAACAATAGAAGAAAATGTCAAATATCTCCTGAGAAAAACAACTGATTTAAAAAACAAATCCAGGAGAACTCATCTAAGAATTATTGGAATATCTGAAAGACATAATCAGAAAAGGAGCTTAGACATTATCTTTCAAGAAATTATCAAGGAAAGCTAACCTGATATTCTGGAATCAAGAGGATAAAATAGAACTTGAAAGAATTAACAAATCACCTCCTGAAAGAGATTCCAAAAGGATAACTGCCAGGAAAATTAGAGTCAAATTTCAGAATTCTGAGATCAAGGAGAAACCATTGTAAGCAGCCAGAAAGAAACAGTTCAAATATTATGGAGCCATAGTCAATATAATACAAGATTTAGCAGCTTCTATATTAATGAATCAAAGAGCCTGAAATATGATATTCTAGAGGTAAAAGGAACTAGGACTTCAAACAAGAACCAGTTACCTAGCATAACTGAGCACAAACTTTTTAGGGAAAAAAGTGGGTATTCATTGAAATATAGGCCTTTCAAACAGTCCTGATGAAAGGGCCAGAGCTGAATGGAAAATTTAACTCTCAAAAGAAACAAAATTGTAGAGAGAAAAGAGAAAGCCATTCATTAAGGTTAAACTGTTTAGATACCTATATGGGAAGATGATTATTTGTAACTCCTAATAACTTTTATCACCATTATGGGATTTAGAAGGAGTACATACATAGAGGACAAGAGTGCTAGCTGAATATGATGGGATGATATAAAAAAATAGAATTAAGACACGAAAAAGAATGCACTGGGAATAAGGGGAAGGAAAATAGAATGGAGTAAATTATTGCACATAAAAGAGGCATGAAAGAGATTTTACAATTGAGAGGGAATGCGAAAGGTGGAGAAGGGGACAAGTGAACCTTAACCTCATCAGAATTGATTAAATGAGGTAAGAAGAGCATACACAACTAATTGGATACAGAAATCAATCTTACCCTACAAAAAAGTAGTAGGAGAAAGACATAAGAGAAGGTGGGTGGGGCTGTCACAAAAGAGGGCAAATTGAGGAAGATTGTGGTCATAACTGCAAAAAAAAATATTCTAAATCAATGTTAATTAGAGAAATGCAAATTAAAACAGCTCCCAGATACCACTCAACACCCAACAGATAAATTATTATAATAGAAAATGGGGAGGGAGGGAAGGATTATATAATTTTCCCAGAATTATAAGTTGCATTATTTATTTCCAGGGGACATCACCCAGATCCACAGTACTGAAGATATTAAGCAGTTTTTTAACTGGATATGGACTTTAAGGTTATGTTAGTTATTTTCTGTCTTCCAACCTTCAAAAAGCTCTTCTTCTTGAACTCTTTTCTACTTTCTTTTATCTCCAACTTCTGTTGTGGATTTTATTATTTTTTCACTGCATTGTAGAAGAAGAAGAATCCTTCCATGGCTTTTGATGCACATCCTTCAATGAAGATCTCAGGCTATAAGCTTTCTGTTGGGCTAGTAAATGATTATTTTCTTCAAAGTCATGGTGATATAGATTATTCTATTTTCTGAAGCAATGTGTTGTGGTTCCCTTGCATACCTATTTTAATATGTGCTTTAAGAAAACAATAAATTTGATATAAAGAGGAATCTCTTATTGACCACCTGAAGGATTTTTTATTACTTCCCCCCTTTAATATATTTAAATCATTTAATTAAATATTTCAAATTATGTGTAACAATAATTATTTTTAAAATTTTGATTTCCAAATTTTTCTTTCCCATCTGTTCCTTCCTCCTTAAGAAGGTAAGCAATTTAATAATGATCAAAATAAACTATCTTTTCATATTAGACATGTTTCAAAGAAACTTGCCCTCCCCCAAGAAAAAGCAAAGAAAGTTAAAAAAGAATGCTTCAATTAGCATTCAGAATCCATCAGTTCTCTCTCTGGAGGTGGATAACACTTTTCATCATGGGTTCTTTGGTCTGGATTTTTCATTGTGGGTACTTCCCTTTGATTCATTATCTTAATCAGAGCAGCTAAGTTTTTTTTTCACAGTTGATTATCTTTAATAAAATATTGTTATTACTGTGTAAAATGTTTTACTGGTTCTACTCACTTCACATTGTATGAATTTATACGTCTACATAAGTTTTTCAGAAACCATCCTACTTTTTAGTGTTCCATCATAATCCTATTACACATCTTATTCAACCATTCACTAAATAACAGGCATTCTCTCAATTTTCCTTTCATTTTCATAAAAAAGGAGCTATTATAATTTTTGTACAAATAAGTCTATTTCCCTCTCCTTTGATCTCTTTGGGATACAAGACATAGTAGTGGTATTGCTGGGTCAAAGAGTAGGTATAGTTTTATAAATTTTATAAATCTTTGGGCATAATCCCAAATTGTTTGCCAGAAAGATTGGACTAATTCACAGCCACACCCCATAGGGCATTTGTCTCTCAATTTTTGAATACTCCCCCAACATTTGCAATTTTCTTTTTCTATAATATTAGTCAATCTGATAGGTGTGAGGTGGTATCTCAGCCTTTCCCTTTTCATAAACATTTGTGAATCTTAAAAATTCTCAGACTCTACTTCAGAAGATTTGGTTAAGCTAAACCCATTTTTAAAACAATGACTTTGGTCAGGAATGTGGGGACTTTTAATATTTCTCCACCTATACTTAAGCATACTTTAGGGAAAGATAAAGTTGTAAAACTCCTTACTGAACAATGGAAAGGTACCCAGCCCATACTTGAGGTAAAGCTAAAACCCTTAAACTAGGTCTATTTTTAGATCTAATACAAAAAGGTGCTAAGTACCTGTGAAGGTCAAATTAATCCCTAAAAGGTCAGGAAACTTTCAAGGGACAACCTTAAGAAAAGAGGTGTAAAGTTTTAGTCTACCCAGAGAAATTGAGAATTAAAGAAGATGTGAATTAAGAATGGTCAGTCCTGTGAAAACGTCTACTGTGATTGGTAGATGGGAGAACTTAGGGGAGGTGACATAGGAGAAAATTCTCTTTAAAAGGAGGTCAGAAAGGCCTCTGGAGGGATTCAGCTATGGAGCTGAATTGGAGGCTGGTCTCTGTCTTAGTGGCTGAAAGGGAATTCAGCTTTGGTAGCTGAGTTGGAGCTTGGACTAGTTGGAGTAGCTGGATCTCTCTAACACTAGAATCTTGTTTGGGACAAATCTTGTGGTGAGTGGATTAAAGATGACTGGTCTCTCTTAAGATTTAAGCCTAGGCCTTTTCCTACTATTCCCTCTTACTCTGTCTCTCTCCTTTTCTTAATTCCTTCATTTGTATTAATTTAAAATCTCCATAAAACCCAGCTGACTTGGGTATTTCATATTTCAGAATTTTCCCCATGGCGACCACTTTATTTTGATATAAAATCAAGACACTAAAAATTATCTTTACAGTTTTGGCAATTTAAAGTCTTGAAACTGTATTTTCACAGTCACAGTTTAAGGCAACCACTCTTTTGTCTGTAACACATTTTGCTTCTGACTACTACCTTCTCCAATTCTCCGTCCCTATTGTTCCCTCTTTCCTTTTCAATATCTAGTCAACTGAGTATGAATTTTATTCCCACTTTCAACTAATTTCAATGAGAGTAAGTTTGTTCTCTTCTACCTCTCTGTTTTTCTTTTCCTAGTATGTTCTTTTTCATTCTTTATTCATTAATTTTTAGTATATATCATCCCATCCTTTTTAATTTGATTTCTTGCTTCTGTGTATGTGTACTCCCCTCTTTTTTGAGATAAAATTCTTAAGTATCTTAAGTACCTTAACTAACTTGAGTTCTTTAAGTACCCTAAGTATTATACAAAGATTAAGTATCTTTATTTTCATATGAAAGACCTAATCAATTTAGCCTTACTGAATTCCTTAAGTTTTCACTTTTCTGTTTACTTTTTTACACTTTTCCTGAGTGTCGAATTTGATAATTTAATTTTCTTTTGAACTGTGGTCTTTTTCTCAAAAATGTCTGAATGCTCTCTTTTTCATTAACTATTAATTCCCACTCCCCCATAAGAATATGTTCTCATTTATAGGGCATAATATTTTTTGGTTGTAATCATAAATACTTTGTCTTTTGGAATATCATGTTCCATGCTTTCTAGTCATTTAATGTAAAAGCTTTCCAGTGTAATCATCCCTGTGACTGCACATTATTTGAATTATTTCTTTCTGATTGCATGCATTACTCTCTCCTTGGCCTGTAAGTTATGGAATTTTGCAATAATGGGCCAGGAATACATTATTTTAGTGTCTTTTTTGGGTGGTGATGGATAAATTATTTCAATTTCTATTTTCTCCTCATTCTGGGAAATCAAGATAGTTTTTTTTTTTCCTGGTGATTTCTCCTAAGATGGTGTCCAGGCTTTTTTTTTATTTTTAATCATGTCTTTGAGATATTTCTCCAGGTTGGTTTTCTAGGTTGGTTGTTTTTTTTTTCAGAGATATTTGAGATTTTCTTTTTTTTCTTCTTTTGATTTGTTTTGTTT
The DNA here is from genome assembly GCF_027887165.1 of Monodelphis domestica. Taxonomy (NCBI): domain Eukaryota; kingdom Metazoa; phylum Chordata; class Mammalia; order Didelphimorphia; family Didelphidae; genus Monodelphis; species Monodelphis domestica. Next base: position 185,229,611 of record NC_077229.1, read on the forward strand.
CCTGATTTCTTATGAAATTGTTGCATTCCATTTGTCTAATTATAATTTGGGGGAGTTTTTTTTTCCTTCCAATTCTATTCTGATAGAAGTTGCTTTCATCATTTTGTCTTTGAGCCTTGTTTTCCATTTTGCCAATTCTAGTCTTTAAGTAGTTGTTTTCTTCAGTGGGTTTTTGAGTTTCTTTTTTTCCCCCATTTGGTTCATTCTAATATTTAGGGGACTGTTTTCTCAATTTTTTTTGTTTCATTTCCATTTGAGCAATTTTAGTTCTTTTGGAAGTATTTTCTTCATTACTTTACCACCGAAAGGTGTTGAATTTCTCTGCCATTTCACTTACTTGATTTTTTAACTTCTTTTCTATTATTTCCAAGGGTTCTCCTGTGGTCTGACACATTTTCCCCCTTGCCTTTGAGGCATCACAGGTTTCATTTTGGCATTGTTTTCCTGTTCTGAGTTTGAAATCTGATCCTCCTTTTCATTAAAATAACTCTCTAAAGTCAGGTTTTTTTTTTTTCATGTTTGGCTCTTTTTATCAGTTTTTTCTCCCCTCACCCCTATCTCATCATTTTGGATACATGTTGAAGTTATACTTTGCTCTTTTTGTAGAAAGAGTATTGTTCCAAACCTGAAGTATAGTCTTCTCTGGTATTTTGGGTTAGTCTGGTTGCCATTTGGTTCCACAGTATGAAATTGGGGGGGACAGGAGAGTGTCCTTGGCTTGTTGTGGGGATGATTACAGCTGTTTTATTTAGCTTTCTCCCTATTTCCTGTTAATCTGTAATCTCTGGAGGTAGATTGGTTCCCAATTCTATTGTATTTCCAAACTCATCTCCCCAAGTGAATTTTTATAAAGAGGTCAGGATGGCACATTAACAGGCAATGTAAAATCAGGAAAAAAGAAGACTTTTTTTTAAAAGAAGAAACCATTAGACAAAGTTATATGCTAATAAAATTGAAGAAACAGATATATAGATAGATACATACATACATACATATATATATATACATATGCAAATACCTACAGACATATGGGCATATGTACTATAAAGGAACAGATTCTTTAGCATGTGTTCTGGGTAAATTTTTAGGGTTGAGACTAAATATATTATTTAATGGTCACCAGGGATTCAAATTCTAAATCCCAATGAAATACTCAAGTCCAAATATAATTTTATGGTAGTTTATTTACAATAAAAGGAAGAAATTAAGAATGAGGGAGAAAGAGGAAAAAGGGTAGAAGATCTACTCTAGCTTGGCCTGAGCCAGGAGGAGTTCAGAGGCCTCAGCCAAGGGGCCTTTTCAGAATATTAAATCTAGCTTGGCTTCCAGCCACAAGGCTTCCTCCAAGATGAGGGGTCTCCCTGGAGGCTGGTGGCTTCAGAAAGCCAGGGAAAGAGGATTCAGCCTTAACACTCACCATGTGGTCACCTAAGGAAAATAGTCTCAGGTCTCTACACTCCAGCCCTCCAAGTCAAGAACCACCACAAAAAGTCACCAAAGTCCTTCTCACAGGAAGTGATGCAAAATATAAAGGCAGTTCTTTACATCACTTCCTGTATCTCACATGTACCAATGGTGGCTTAAACTTGGCTTAGGACAGCTCAGGGAATTAGTCAGTTGTTTTTAATTTGTCACTTGCTAGCACATACAGGTCACAGACCATCCTGTATACATTCCTGGCTGCTAAAATTCTAAAGACTAAGCAGGGTGGAGTAAATCTAAAATTCACATATGTAATATCTATAAACAACAGAAAACCAGAGATCTAAAGTAATCCAAAATGAGAAAAAAAAATAGTACTAATTGTAAAGTAACTCTCAATAAGAAAAACAATAAAACAACAGAAATATCCTGTTCCTGATAGATTAGGAGGATGAATATATGAAACTTTTAAAGAACATTTACTATTATGTTACAAATATTATTCCTAAAAACTAAGAAATATCAGTCTACATGTTTCTTTTTATGACATAAATTTAATTATAATGCTTAAGTTAGGGGTGAGTAAAATATAAAAGTAAAACTATAGATCAAAATCATGAATATCAGTTAAATTTGAATAAAATTCTATTAAAAGGATTGCAACAACTCATTCAACAAGTCATTCATCTTGACTAATTTGGAACTTTACCAAGAATTTCAAGATACTTCAACATTTTTCGAAAATCAGTGTTTACAATCATATTTTTACAAGTCCAAACCATATGATTTTTTTAGGGTATACTAAAAAAAGCCTCTGATACAATTAAGTACTAATTCATCCTAAAACTTTACAAAGTATAGGTGTTGATGAACTTTTAAAATATCATGAACTTTCTAAATCCCAAGGTAAGAATGAAATACAATACAGATACATTAGAAACATTTCCAAAAAATTTAGGAGCAATGCAAGGTTGTCAACTCTAAGTGCTTTTGCTATATATTCTTTTTAGAAATGTTAATAATATGGAAACTAAAGGGTAGTCCATTAAATGGGTAATGGCTAAACAAGTTGTATACCCCCCCATCTTTCTTATTATTGTTGGCATTGTTATAGTCATTTATGTTTTCTGAATGATTAATTTATGTTTTCTGTTGTAAGCTAAATTGCTGGATCTTTGGATAATAATAATAATAAGCATTTCTTTTTTACCTTTTTACTTAAAAATGGTGTGGAGAAATGTATCTTATTGTAGGAACAAGTCTTAGACCACAAATAGTTAAGATAAGCAGCTGCATATGTAACATCTTAACATTACACTTCACCACAACATGTTTTACTGCAATCTTTTAGGATGGCTCAAAGATAGAAGTTTTCTACAAGGTCTACTATTTGGATCATAGCTTTAGCCTTGAAAAGAACCTAATAGGTACTCTAGCACCTCTCCTTTCATGTGTAAAAAACAAAAACACCTGAAATACAAAGATGACATGGCTTGCCCCATCTCCCATAGCAAATAAATGATAGATGTGAGAGTTTAGTCTAGGTTATCTTACTCCAAATGCAGTCCATTACCCACTTCAACAGGCTATCTCCCCAACCTATGATTTTTGAAGAGGACTGTCAGAATCACATCTATTTCACTGAGATGTCATGGGGAGGCCCATTAGAAACTATCTGCACTGAATGTCCAAATCAATAGCCAAAGGCAAATAGGGACTGCCATAAAAATCAATACTCTGACCAGTCTATATTGTCATTTCCAATAACAAAGTCTGATACCAAACAAATAAAATCAAAACAATCACTTCTGACATTTATTCAAAATCTCTTTCTATTTATCTAGATGCAGCAGCAGCAGAAAATATGATTGCATGCTAAATAAAACAGAACTTTAGGGGTAATCTATCGCTCTGTACTTGGGGCTGATTAAAGTATAGGGATTTTTCCCCCTTGCCCCAAAATTCTGCTTAGTAATACACAAATGAAAGCCTTGTCTTTCATACATAATGCTTATACAGCGTATATGGGCTTATCCATATTGCTCTACCTTTTAATTCAAAGTCTTGCCTGTTTATCGCTCAGTGAGTATACTTCTGATGCATTTCCCAGTCTGAGCGAGTTCAAACTGCTTGCTAGTTACCCAAAATTCTGCCAAGCATCAGCATGTGGCTATCATTTATCTCTTTGTGTAGTCATCCTTTCAGTAATCAATTTATTGCTAAAACACTTTATATGCATATCCAAATTAATTCAAGTCCAAGACTGGTGTGAGAATCCCACTGTATAATTGCCCAAAGCAGGCCAGCCCAGTATGAGTTCTCTTACCTAATTAATTAGACAAAGTCTGAAGATAGAACAGCTAAGTATTTTTTGGAGGGGAGGGGCTTAATGCATGAGTCTATTAATTTAAGAAGATTTAGCAATTATGCATTCTCTAATATTGATTTCCTCTGAATTCTATGTTGAAATTAAAAAGATTGATAATAAAACCTTTTATTCAGTTCCACCACAATAGAGCTAATGAATAAATTGGCCGCCTGCATATTTGAGAACTAGCTTCATTTAACAACAAATGGTATAATGCAATGGAATAGGTTATCATTTAAATTAAGGGGAAAACACAGGTGTGTGCTGAACTCTGTAATATGTTAATGTGACACAAAGGAGAAAAGACACATGTGGAGCAGCCCATCAGTTGGTACTATTCTTTTGTGCTCCTTGGGAGTTTACTTTGAAATGTCTTTTTATTTTATACAGTTCTGTTATGTTTAGCTATTGCTGCATGAGTGAGCCCTTAATGAAAATACTTTATTAAAAAAAGCAGATAAAGAAAAAAGTGGGTGTTGTCATTTGTGTAAAAGACACATGAAAAGTGAAGCTGCCAATATGAAAAATGGGTGGATGTTTTTAGCTACTTAGAAGGGAAGGAAAAAAAAAATCCATTGAAGTAGCCATATCCAATGCTGCGGTAAAGTCTGAAAATAAAGTACCTGATAGGCACTTCTTACCGTCTGTTTCAAACCTAATTGCTTTCCAAGTCCTGGCAAACTTTGAGGAAAATGCTCCACTTTTAGTTATATATTTCTCTCATTCTTCTGAGCAAGTTGAGGATTCTTCAGCTCCCTTTCCTCAAAGAGTCTTCTCATTCTCCAGTTTCTATTTTTCTCTTCTCCCTTATATTGATCACTATAACTCTTTTATGCTTGAATGAGAATGTTATTGGAGTTAGGGTATTAAATGTGACTAAAATGTCAAATTTTCAAGTCCCAAACAACCTTACTAATGCTTCAGGGACAAAATTATAATATGCATATTTATTCAATTATATATAAATAATAATTAGGTTAATATATAATTAGTATATAATAAATTAATACTTATATATTTATAATATATGTTATCATTTCCTCCCTACAACATTAATAACATGCCTTTATGTTGAAGTTTATCATCTAAAGTTATAGGACAATCCAAGGTTATATTTAAATATTTTCTCATTAATTAGTGAAATTTAAACATCTCTGTCCACTAAGTACAGCTTCCATCCCAATTCATCCAATATTATTTTTAAATAATCCACTGGAGAAATGTCCTTTTCCAAAGTAAGTTATTCCTGTCTCTTGACATATTCAATCCCTTAATCTCCTAAAATTAAATAAAAATTGTATTTACTGAATATATGACACATAATTATGTTAATAAAACACCAATATAAATAGTATTTATAGTGTTTTAATTGTGGAAAAAAATATATCCAGACTCACTCAAACTCTTGTTGTCACTTCTGATGACATCACATATGAGAGTGAAATATACACCACAATGTTTATACGAGTTAACAAATTAAGTCTCATTTTCCTTAAAAGATAAAGATAGAAAAAAAATTAATAGAGAAAGCTAGCTCTACTTTTCTTTTTTTTTTCTTTTAAATAATGAATTTTCTAGACAAACCAAAATTAAAATTTTTTTAATTTGCTCATGTATGGAGCCTCTGCCTTATAGTTGTAAGTCATCTCATATAAGAAGTAGAAAAAGGAAAAAGAAAAAGTTTGGGTGGAAAAATCCATAAAAAGCATTTAGAAATTTTACAATATATGCAATGTTGTCTCATAACTGTTGAAAACAAAAACCACCCTACATCCAAACTTTAAAAAGATATTGAGGGAAATATCTTCTCATATATCCCAGAGTCAATCATGTTTTTTTAATTTTGCAACAGTCACAGTCATTGTATATGTACATGTATATACATGTATATTTTTCTTGGCTCTGCTTATTAAGATTTGTATCATTTCCTACAAGTTTTTTTCTGTCCTTTCTATTCAACACATTTGTCATTTTTTACAACATAGTAATAGTTCAAGGTAATTGTGTACCACAGTTTGTTTAGCTATTCCCAAATTAATGTGCAGCTACATTTTTGGTTCTTGGTTATTGCAAAAAGTGCAACATTTTCATTTTTTTGGAGATTTTATTTTTTACTAATGTCTTCCCTGAGACATATGCTTAGTAGTATAATCTCTGGGTAAAAGGTACAAAAATTTTAGTCACTTTAAATGAAAAATTCCAAATTGATTTCTAGAATAGTTGTATTAAATGCAAGCTCTATCATTCATGCTATATTAAAACTATCATCTCACAACTCTTCCAACAATTCTCATTGTTTATCATCATTGCTAATTTGATGAGTGTGAGAGAAAACTTTAGGATTGTTTTGATCTGTATTTTGCTAATTATTAATATTTTTGAGGATCCTTTTACATAGTAATAAATAATTTATAATTCTTACTTTGAAAATTGATTGCTCATATCCTATCCATGGTTTTATATATATATATATACATACATACATAAATATATGGATATATATATATATTTTTTTCACTTATCTATGTATCTTTGTATCTATATAAGAGTGTATTATCTATTTATCTATCTATCTAGAGTAGTGGTGGGAGCAACCACTGTAGCAATAGGGTGACACAATCAGACCATTGTGGCAAGAAACATCTGAAGCCTACCAGTCATCTTCCAAAGATCTACAGAAGAACTAAAATACCTCAAAATGAGTACTGGAGCAGCAGAATCAAGAGAAGAAGGCTTTTAACAGCAACGTTGGATAATGATTATCGGTAAAAATTTGTCTACTCTATCTTAAAATTAGTACTGTGTTGTAAAAAATTGTATTCTCGGGGAATACATCCCCCAGCAATCCCTGCTCTTCCCAGAGTTCCCTTTTCTTAAGTCCTGGTGTGAATTTTTGCTTAAATGGGTAGATCCCATGCTGAAGAGAAAACTAGCTTGCACATTAACTGGGGCTCAAGGAGATAGGCTGCTGGGACTCTGGTTTCTCCTTTTGTCCCTTTTCTTTCTATTACACCTGACCTTTCTCCCTTTCTACATTTGGCGACTCTGGTGGGACCAAGGACCTTCTAGTTGAGTAGAACCTCCCCCCCCACTATCTTCTGAGTTTCCAGGGTTCACTGCATATCCCCACACACAAAAGGAAAAAAAAACACAACTGGGGAACGATGCTTCCAGCAGCTCCCTTCCCTGCTCCTGCCCTGTGTTCTGTGCTCCTACTCTCACTCTATCTCCTCCTCTTTGTCCCTTGTCCTCCTCCTTCCCCCTCATATTTTTTCTCTCTCCTCCTCCCTCTCTACCTCCACCTTCTCTTCTTCAGATCACTGCTGAGACCACCACCAAGCTCTTATCCCACCATTCTCCTCCTCCTCCTTCCAAACTCCCTTATTTTCCCTCCTCCAGCCTAGTTTCTCAAGCTGCTCTTCTCCTCCTTCCACCCCACCTTTTCCCTCCTCTTCCCTGCTACAAGCTCTTCTCAGAGCTGCCCTTCTGCCATCTTCCTCCTTCCCCTTCCACCCTACCCCTGCTTTCCCCTACACCAGCCCAGCTCCTCCAGCTAGTCTCCTCCTCTTCTCCCCCTCTCCTCTGACTTCCCTGCTCACCCACTTGCTGATAGCCCTAGCCAAGCCATCCCTGGCCCCTAGTCCCTGAGATGCTCCTGTCTGAACCAGCCTCTCTAATGTGCAGAAGCTAAAGTATAAATCCGTTCCTTCAACCCCTATCACAGCAGCTCTCACAGTCCTCCTAGATGAGTGCCCATTACTACCACCCCTGTTTCTGGCCAACTACCACCCTACCTTCCCCTGTCCCTGATCCCAAGGTCCTGCCCTCTCCTGCCCTTTGTCTCAGCCCCCAGCCTATCCTCAGCCCAATCCTGCCCTTTCACCTCACCAGCTCCTCTCCTTGCCCCCCTCTTTCCTTTCCCTCCCCCCCCCACTGCCCCTCTTCTCTTACTTTATCTGTATCAGCAGAGATGTCCAGTCAAAAGACAAGAACCACAACCAATTCAGTTGAAGGTCTTTTCTCTTTAAGGGAAGTACACACCTTAAAGAGGAATGTGGAAGTGATGGCCTTAAGATACCATAAACCTTTTACTCACCAAGATATTAAGAAATTCAAGAAAAATGCCCCTTGTTTTGAGAATAAACTTATCGTGGTCATTAAGACCCTGGACAATACATTTCATACATATGATCCTGTATACCAAGATGTACAATACTTGCTCCAAGGTTTTTTGACAGAAAGGGAGAAAAGTAATATTATTTCTGTTGTTAATAAAGCCCGGGGAAGGAATGTAATTCGTTGGCTGGAGCAAGACCTGAAATGAAAAATTAATGACGAAGGAGAATATTTACAGCTATGGCATGCTAGAGAAGCATTGCTAAAAGCAAGGAGAGATTGCACTTATAGGCCAGGTACATGGACCAAATTTGAGAGTCTTAAACAATTAGATTATGACTTATTGAGTTAGGAGGAAGGTACATAGACCTTGATGTTTCCAAAGAAAGAGATGTCAGGTGAATTATAAGACAGTTTATAAATAACTGCTGGAAAGTGGTCCAAGATTATTTTAAGACAAACTGCCCAAATTGGCCTAATATGGACCTTGAGGAATTAAGGTGTGTCTCAGTTTATGTTTCAGAAGGTCATGAACAGAAAAATCTGGAGACCAATGACTTGGTAGAAACATTAAGTAAGGAACTAAAATCTCTAACTGAAAGATCTGACAAAATAAAAAAGAGGATGAAGGTCAAGAAGGGGCCATTGCCCCTTTGCAGGAATCTAGATATCAATCACTTATATGCCACTTCTGTGCATAAAGGGGTCACATAATGATAAACTGCATGAATGGGAAATAAGCAATTAGAATAATTTTAGAAATAAAAAAACTTCAGAAATTACAACTTTAGAAATAATAAAAATTATAGAAATAATAATCCAAATCAGGCAACCAATACCTTACTCCAAAATACCCAACAACAAAATATCCAAAATGGATTTTGTCCACTCTATACTCAGGGTGAGACTGCCCCTGAGACTAGAGGAGCCCAAGGTAATGCCCAAATATCTTTATGAAGGTGTGAAGGGGATGTAGAGCACTGGAATCAGATGGTACAACCTTTGATTTCCCTGACCCTGATGTCTTAATGCAAGTTATCCCTATCCACTCCCTCCTCCCCCACATAGTGATAAAGCTCATGTAACCCTGAAAGTTGGAAATACTTATTGTGATTGTCATTTGGACACTGGGGCCTCCAGAACTGTATTGATAAGTACACCTGATTCTGATTGTAATTCCATTGGCTTACTAAATGTAAGGGGGTCCTCAGGGTCACCCATAAAGGTCCTAAAGCTTTCCCCTCAGATGGTATCTTTAGGACCCTTAGCAGTGGAAGATTCTTTCCTTCTAATGCCTAGCTCCCCAATAAATCTCCTGGGAAGAGATCTTTTATGCAAACTTAGAGCCAGAATAACTTGCTCTCCAGATGGCTCTATGTCATTAGAATTGCCTGAGGAATCCTTGAATTAGCACCCTGTACTTCTTTCAAACAGTCAGTAGATGAAGGAACGCATTTGTACAATCCCAGCTGATATCCCCGAATCTCTCTGGGCAATATTATATTGTGATATTGGTTTCCTTAAGTCAACAGTTCCTTTTCAAATTAGGACAAAATTTGGTCCACTTCCTTTGATTCCTCAGTACCCTTTCTCAAAGGAAGTAATTGAGGGAATTAACCCATTGATAAAGTCATTAATTGAATGAGGCTTATTAATTCCATGTAAATATGAATATAATAGACCCATTCTATCCATAAAAAAGTCAAAATTAGGCCCTGATGGAAAACCTGTCTATTGATTTGTATAGGGCTGTAAATAATCATGTCATAAAAAGACATTCTGTGGTTTCAAACTTAAACTCAATTCGCTATAATTTTCCTAGCACTTGTACATACTTTACTGTAATAGAATTGTGATCTACATTCTTTTCTATTCTGATTCATGAGAATTCCAAGAATATTTGCCTTCACCTGGAAAGGTTCCAAGTGGAGCAGGACTTGTTTAGCCCAAGGATTCGTGGACAGTCCTACATTGTTCTCACAATTATTCAGTGAAGATACAGATACAATTAAATTTGAGCATAGCCATTTAATTCAATATATGGATGATTTGTTCTTGGCCTCACCAAATGCAACAGTGTGCTAAGAAGAGAGCCAACATCTCTTTTTAGAGCTGCATAAGAGAGACCAGGGTCTCTCTAATGCATAAGAGACAGGGTCTCAAAGACAAAAGTTCAGTGAAGTCTCCCTGAAATAAAATATTTAGAAATAAAATTTCATTTTAATGCCTGGTTCCAGTTCTATTTCTCCTAAGCACATTGAAGATATTCCAAAATTGAGTGAACCCTGCTCTAAGAAGCAATTGATAGTAATTCTTGGAGCAACAAGGTATTGTAGGTAGTAGACCCCTTGCTATGGGAAAATCACTAAGTCCTTTATAGCACTAACAAAAAAAGTCGGTCCCTGAACTTCTAGAATTAGAGGTGGAACACCTGTCAGCTCTTTTGAAATTAAAACAGTCTATCTTATCTGCCCCTGCTCTAGGCATCCCAAATTAGAACAAACCATTTAATCTGTATTTACACAAATGGAGAGGGGTGGCTTCAGGTGTTTTAACTCAAACGTTGGGATCTGCTCAGCTCCCAGTTGCTTATTATTTGACCCAGCTAGACCCAGCTTCAGGAGCACCACCATGTCTTAGAGGCATAGCTGCCACAGCCTTTCTAGTGACTAAATCTGCTGAGTTAGTATTGAGGTTCCCTTTAAACATAATGTGCCCACATAAGTCAAAGCATTATCGCTACCACATGGAACATAGGCATTTTCTGATCAGAGAATTACTAGTGTTAAAATGGAGATTTTGAACCCTAGACTTCATTCCCCAGAAGTCCTTGGTATTTCCCAGAATTCCCTATAATCTCTCCTGAGTCTCCACATGTGCAAGATTACAATTGGTATTTAACTGGCAGTAATGCCTCCCACACTCTCTTCTCTTCCTTTGCAAAGATGTAGCAAGTATAGTGGTAAGCTAAGTGCGGGGATTTTAAATGGGCTTATCAGCCATGGGCACATGGTTTTTATTTTGTATCTTCTTTATTCCTTGATTCCTAATGATCCTTAATCAACCTTATAAAATATATTTTTATTATTAGAGATATAATTTAATTTTTACAGTTTTTGACAACCATAAATTGGATGAGAACTTCTCAACTTTTTTTAAGATAGCCTAGATTATATTTTTTTAAGCCATGTTTCTCCTGCCAAGGCTTTTAGCCCACCCCACCCACCTTGATGCCTGCTCCTGCCTCCAGCCATCCACTCTTGACCTTCTTGACCCAGATCACTCACCTGGTCCAGGCACCAGCCCCGGCCTTGGCTCCAGTCTCAGCCTCAGCCTCAGAACCAACAACTCTATTCCTGCTTTCTGGCCTCCAAGCCAGATCACTCATCCAATCCCAGGTCCAGTCCCAGGACCCAGACTTCTGGCAGCTTCCACTGTGTCTACGGAATCACAATGGCCTGAAATTCTCCCTCTAGCCCTATTTTATCTTAGAAGTAGGCCTAGAGGAAACTTACACATCTCACCATTTGAGATGCTTTTGGACATCCACCTATACAGGCTAAGCCTTTCTCCCCGGCTTATAAATCACTGTTAGGGGGAGATACTACTATTGCTTCCTATATACAGGAATTACAGCACAAACTAGACTTCTCACTTTACAACCTGAACCCAGGAGACAACATGTATATAAAGAACTTCCTCCATACAGGAGCAACCCAGCCTTCCTGGGAAGGACCATTCCAAATATTGTTAACTACTTCAACATCTATAAAGGTTGGAGAAAAGGACTCTTGGATTCATTGCTCTCATGTAAAGAGATCATCTTCTATTGAGACTGATTGACTGTATCCTATATATGCATTGGAGATAACTACCCATTGAAAAGTGGAACTGTTTTATTTTGTTTTTAACACATTGAATTCCTGAATTTATTTTTTTCCTTTTTCTCTTTTACTTATTTTATTATTATTTTTCTTTTATTAAAATATTTTCCCTTAATTTTTCCCTTTTTTCTTTTGTTTTTCTTTTTGTTTTTGTTTTCCTTTTGAATTAACTCACACACCCCCAACAACTAAGCCTTGCATCCTCAGCTGGACTTGGTATTTTTTTCTTTTTTCAACACTTTCTTCAGGGGGGATTGTATTTTCATAAAATTCAAGATTTAAATTTTGTTCGAGAGATCTTCAGAGAAGAAGCTTGCTAACTGACTGAATCCAGAGAATGAACTGTTTGCAGAAAGATATCTAAACCCTTTCACTACAGGAAGATCCAGAATGAACCTTGGGGTGCAGTTGACTGAATATTTTTTTGAATGTACACTCTTATTCCAAAGGGGACTGCCTCCTAATTGGCTTTTGTCAATGCACCCAGCAAAACATTGGTTTGCTGTCTTTCTCTCTCCTCTATTTCCCCTAATCGACAACTATTGTAGTTTTCCACTTAGTGGGTAAAATTTTGTATACACTTGCAGTTAGAATTTTTCAGGGTGCAGGACGCTTATGTTCAGATCAGCTGATCAGATGGTCTGAAGCATTTCCTATTGTTCAAGCCACAGCAGATTTTGTTGCCAAAGTACTTTTAAAAGAAATTATTCCTCTCTTTGGCCTGCCAGTATGCCTTGATTTGGATAGAGGAACTCATTTTACCAATTCAATCCTGTCTCAAATTTATTCATATTTGGAGATAACTCCTACATTCCATGTGCCATATCATCCCCAGAGCTCAGGACAAGTTGAAAGAATGGATAAAGAATTTAAAATTATGATTGGAAAATTGTGCACTGAGATTCATTTAAAATGACCTGAAATTGTCCCTCTGATCCTATTTTATTTTTGAACTAGGCCCAGAGGAGACCTCATATATATATATATGGGATTTGCAGACCAAATTGCAAGAGCTCCATGAATCTGGACCTTCTGTACAAGCAGGTCCTAAAGATTTCTCACTCCATGGCTTGCACTCAGGTAACAACAATTACATAAATAACTTCCAGTGTACTGGGGCAATCCATCCTGCCTATGAAGATCTATTCTAAGTCCTGTTAACTACTCCAAAAGTTATTTAAATTGGAGAAAAGGACTCTTGGATCCATTGCTCCCATGTAAAGAGATCACCTTCTATAGATGATAAGTAAACATATCCTACCATATTTACTGATTGTTTTGAGATTAAATGTTTTAAGTTTTAAGTTTTAAGTATATATATATATATATATAACTATTACTCTATCAGCTACTGTACTTTTGCTATTATATATATATATATATATATATATATATATATATATATATTCTTTTCCACTGTCTTTATTTGTACTGTCCTACACTTGAACCTGAGAAAATACCTTTATACAATTCCATAAACTAGTTGGACAAAACTTGTATTAATAATCTTTAGATAAGTTGATGTACTTACTGTGAATTTTGAGAATTTTGGTACTTTCTTTGAATGTGCATTACCTATTATACTACTGTTTTATAAATCTGTTACTTTGTAAAATCATTTGTACTCACACTGTGTATCATGGTTAAGTTAAAAAGGAAATGGATCTCATTTTTTGGGTGAAAAACCTTTGTATTCTACCTCTCCTTTTCTGGCACAGTGTGTCACTGATTGTGAACTATATATTTTTGATTTTTTAAAAACATTTTTTATTATTGTTTTTCCTTGCATGTGCAATATAGTATTTGCATTTTACTTTCTTTCTTTCTCCCATCTTTTGTACCTTGAAGCACATATCACCAGTATTCAAGAGATTTTTTGATTTTGCATGTGTCAGTTTAAAATGTTCATTAGTTCTAAATGTAAATGCATGCCCCAAAGCTTTAGACTATGGAAATCTTCCACTGATTGTTTAAATATTATGGGACTTTGCCTGATGAATGTGTCTGATTCCAGGAGAAGGGATCACAAAGGAGCACAGATTTCACCTGCACAGTGCCAAGGAAGCCCAGACTTAACCTGCTTAGTGCCAAATGAGCACACAGGTCAAAGAGACAAACCAATCCTGGTAGGACTGATTGAGATTCTGTGCCAATACAAGAGGGCTTGAACCTTGTGTGAGACTCGAGGTTGCTATTGTTTGACATATGTTAGACATAGGACTCCTCGTCTATATTCCTTGTACCACACTTTCTATCAAGTTCCTAAGAATTGGCTGTTCTGGCTCCCCTATCTATGAGAGAGGAAGAAAGATCAGACCAGGGAATGATATTTCCCATCTGCTTTAGAAATCTACTCCTTCTTTTTGTCTTTTATACTGTGGCAATTTTCTGTAGTCCTGACTGCTTAGTGGGTAAATACATGATTGCTATTACAGGCTTATCAGTCATGAATCACTTTAATTGGGTCCTGATTCAAGGACCTGTTATAATTTTATTTTTCCTTATTTAGGATTTTTTATATATAAGTTATTTCATCCAGTAGTTACTCTTTTTTCTTTTATTTATATTTTTGTGATGTTTTTGATATTTTCCTTTGGCAAATGATTCATTATACATCATACCTTAGCTATGTATTCCTGTGTGATTTCTGTGTTTTTCAAAATCCTATTCAGGGGGATTGTGTTATTATCTTATTTTGCAAACTTTAATTTCTTTTGAGAGTAATTTTAGAATAAGAGACTTTTCTACTCCCAGAATCTGGAAACATGAGCTGTTTATAGAAGGTGCCATGAAGATACCTGCAGAGACTACATGCTATTCCAAAAGATCCTGACATGAACTTTTGTATGTGCTGAATTGAACTTTGGGGGGTTGAATGCATTTGTTTTGAATGTACACTTTTATGCCAAAGAGAACTGCTCCCAGTACTGGCTTGAGCTTTAGCTGGGACTTAGGAGGTAGGCTGCTGGGGCTTTGGTTTCAGTTTTCCCCCTTTTCTTTCTATTAACCCTTACCTTTCTCCCTTTCTACAGTACTCTGTTCTTTAGATTTTAGTAAAATTTATTAGGATTACTTGGATAGGTAGAAGATGAGAGAGAGACAGAAAGAGATCACTATTCTAAATTTCCGCATGGCTGATCCAGCTGACCCCAGCACAGAAGTTACTTGGCAGAATACCAGAGACAGAGAGAGAATGAATTTCCTGGTTAGCCCTTTTTATAACCTCCTGGCTCCCTTTGTCCTGTCCTTGACTCTCAGTTAAGTTCATGCTCTCATGTGCAGGTGGTTGATGTATACAGTTCAATGTCACTTGCATTACCTAAGGAAAGGGGAAGTATAAAATTTCTTCACACATAATCTCCCTCTGATTCTTTTGGAGACCAACATTTTAAATTTCCTCACTGAAGTTTTCTAGGAGATTAACATGTCAGGTCTCCGCAATGAATCATTCCACATATACACTTAAAGATTCCCTCACTAGAGTGGTATAAAATATTGCATTATATATAGAGGAAATTACAACTGTTTAGGGAGTACAGAAAAGTAAGAATGGAAAAAATGATTGATGGATGCATTAACAAAAAGTCAATTGAGGGAACTCCCCTTTGGTATAAGAGTTTACAATCAGAATAAATGATAGGTTCAGCCCCCTTCAGCTCAGTTCATTATGTCCCAAAGTTAATTCTGGATCTCTTGTTGCCATGTGTGATTTCTGTAGGCATCCTTATGGCAACTTTTCCAGAAGATCCACTTTCTTGGTTTTGGGTGTTGGCGATTTTCTTTTCCTAAAATTACTTTTAAAATATCTTCAACTTTGGTTTTTAGGATAATTATACAACTCTCAGCAACACAATGATCTGAGACAATCCTGAAAGATTTATGATGGGGAATGCTATCCATCTCCAGAGAACTGTTGGAGTCATCTTCCACAGCAGTGTATCTTTAGTTTTATTTGAGGGTTTTGGTTATGTATGAGTGTGCTCTTATAAGAATGACCACTATGGAAGTGTGTTTTGCACGACAATAAAAATGGGAAGGAAAAAAGAGAGAGAGAAGATGGATTTAAGCTTTGCTCTGTCCTAGAACAACATGTAGAGACAGCAAGGAGATATCTCATTGAAGTACAAGGAGGGAATGCTGAGTAAAGTTTACTGGAACTCTGAAGCAATATAGCACAAGCCATGGAGAAAGGAAACAGCAAGCTGCTCCAGCCTCAGCAGGGTAAGAGTGGAAATCAATGAAATATAGAGCAAGCAGTAGTTAGAGGAAAGCTTTGTAAATGTAATTTAAATGTACTCACTTGTTCAGTTTGAAAACTAGATTCTTTATTCCAGCCTCCTTCCTTGACTGGTCACTGTTTTTGGTGTTGAAGTGACCTTCTGGTAGAGAACGGGGCTAGTAAAGGTTGGAGAACTACATTTCAGGAAATCCCTGTGGGTGACTTGTCTAGATTCTAAAACAGGAAACCCCATAGTAGTTAAGCCTGGCAAAATAGAGATGAAGAAGTTATGTCATGGCCCTTATAAAAGAGACAACTGAAAAAAGCAAGAGTCTTGCTTTTCTTTTGGAATTGAACCTATTCTCTTGGGCAAGCACTGGTCTTATCTTAATGGGTCTTGAAATCTGTCCTATCCAACCAGGAGCCAAAGAAGCCCTAGGCTTCTTGACTTGGGTCTTGGCCTATCTGGCCTGGCTGGGCCTGCATGGCTGAGATGGAGGAGCAACTAAAAACTTGAAGTCAAAGAGTCATAGTGCAGCTTGGAGAATTTTTTGTAGTTAAACTGAAGAGGTTATATCTCTTTCTCACTTTTTAATATTTACTAATAGATAAGTCTAATTTAACATATAGTTTCAAAGATTAATTTTGGTCATTATAACTGTTTTTAATAGTCCATCTGGAACAGAGGTCAGATGCTCATAGAAGAGACAACAGTGGGAAGAACACAGCCTATCCTGGTCTAGTCTCAGTGGGGTTGTGTAAAACAACTCAAGCTAACTGAGCTGAACAACTTTATCCTTCCACACAGCAGGCCAACCATGTCACCTTTCCTGAGTGCTCAATTCCAGGCACAATATAAGTGCCAGAGAGTACTACCTCTCCCTCTGGTATAGAGCTAAACTTCAACACATAGGTAAAATCAGAAGAAAATAAATAAGCTCAAAATGAGCAAAAGAAAAAGAAAAATCCCAATACTAGAAAAATATCTCAACAAGAAAGATGACAAAAATACAAGCTCAGAAGAGGATATCAATATAAATGTAAACCTGTGAAGTCTCTAAGGAAAATGTGAAAGGATGTCATGCCCAAAACAAAAACCTGGAAATGCTCCAAAAATGATAAAAAACAAATAATAAAAAACTCAAAACTGAGAAAATATTCCATGGAAAGAAATGGACATTTATTGAAATAGAGGAATTGCAGACATTCCCGATGAACAGTTCAAGCTAAGAAGAAAATTCAAGGATCACGTTTGACACTCAAAAGAAGCATAAAAAGATAAGCAAAAAAATTCAAGGGAATCAGTGATACTAAACTAAATACAACCCTTCATGGAAAAGTGGTAACTAGGATACTTAAGCTTTCTACTCTACAAGAGATACCTAAGGTACTTAATTTACCTAAGCAAGGGAAACAGGCAGGTTAAACTGGTGACATTCCTTGCATGGGAAAGTGATAAGTAGAATACTTCAGATACTTATGGTATGGGAGGTTTAAGATGCTTAAAATACATTAAGGTAATCAAGAGGAACAATAAGTTTAAACCAATTACAGTTGTTGCAGGGGGCTGCTCTGTTTGCCCTTTCCATAGTGCATGAGAACAATTTTCACATGTGCCTCCCCTAGGTCCATCCATCAACCCAATGTGGGCACCTCCTCCCTCTGGTGTAATGCAGGCAACTCACAGGCAGCTGGAAGTTGCAATTTGGACTCACAACCTTGAAAAGTTTTGCTAACTATAGGATGTAGGATGCTTAACATATTAAAATACTTAAGAACTTTATCAATATTAGGGAAATGAGTAGGAGTATATATAGACAGAGAGAAGGGAGTGCATTGAATATAATGGGATATAATTTTTTTAAAAATCAAGGAAAAGGACTTCCAGTCAAGATGGCGGCGTAGAAGCAGTGAAAGTTCAGACCTCCGAAACCCTTCCTTACCAATCCCAAACAGAGTGCTCCTAGGACACCAAAATTCAAGCTGAACAACAGGATAGACCTGGGGAACCCTCCTCCTGGACCTGGATCAAAAGGTACTACACCCCAAAAGCCAGAACCCTAGATCACTCAGATCTAAGGGGTAGGCAAAAGGAAGGTCCCAGGACCCATTCCCCCCAACCCAGAGTGCTGAGCCCACGGCAGCAGGGGGAACCTCAGGGCTCTGAGGACTCACCTTGAAAGCAACCTGAGCCAGTCTCTGGGGCCCCCAACACAGATGGCTAGGAAACATAGAGAGAAGGGGGAAACGTGTAGCCCCCTGGCTGGGTCCTTCCATCTGAGTCTCTAGAGAGGTCCCAGCTTTAGGGCACCAGCTGAACCCAATCCCATCAGGAGCCCTCAGAGCTACTGATAGGACAGAAAACTCAGGGCTGGCAAAGGGGTTGCTCCAAAGAGCTTACCTTGAAAGTAACCCAGGCCAGTCTCCAGGCATTTTTTTTCTTTTTTTGGCTTGGGGATCATTTGGCCCACACCACCTGAACCTAATCCCATCAGGAGCCCTCAAAGCTTCTGAAAGAACAAAAACCTCAGTGCCTGTGAAGGACTTACCTTGAAAACAACCCAGGCCAGTCTCCAGGCATTCAACACAGATTGTGGAGGAGGAGGTTTTTTGCTTCAGGGCTCATTCGGCCCAAACCAGGTGAACCTAATCCAATCAGGAGCCCTCAGAGCCCAGGCAAGCCACGACCCCTCCCTCCTTAGAGGGTCTTCTGAAAAAAACAGAAACCTAGAGGCAAAGTCAAGATGGCAGCCTAGAAGGAGCATACACCAGGCAGCCTGCCTGGCCAGAGCTTTGGATATCCTCCATATTTGCTCCAGCCATCCAGGAAGTTTAAAATTCAGAGTAAACCCAGCCCAACTAAGCTGAACTCAATCCCATCAAAAGTCTCCAGAATGCAGGGAAGCCTAGGGTCCCCATCCATCCTCATTGACTGCTGAACATTAAGCCAATCAAAAGCCTCCAGAGGATAGGAAAGCTCAAACCCCCAACAACCCTCCCCCAGAGATTACACCAAGAGATCTTCTGTTAAAGCTCCAAGAGGGGAGACCAATAGAAGTCCCCAAAAAACAAAAAAATGAGAGGAACAAGAGCACAGACAAATACGGGGAGTAAAGAAAGGGTGAATTTGAACAAACAACAGAAACAGAAGAAAGAAACTACAATAGACAGATACTACTCAGCAAATGGAACAGAGGGGGAGAAATCAGCAAAAGATAAACCAGAAATCCCAGCAAATTGGATACAGGCTGTGGAAGAACTCAAAACACAACTAAGAGAGGATGAAGACAATTGGGAAAAGAACTTAAAAATTAAGATAAGTCATTTGGAAACAGAGGCACTTGAACTAAAACAAGAAAATAGTGTCTTGAAAGCCAAAATTCTCCAGCTGGAAAATGAGGCAAAGGAGATGAAAGATGAGGCAAAGGAGATGAAAGACGAGGTAAAGAGGATGAAAGATGATCTTCAAAGAAAATCAGACCAGAAGGAAAAAGACAACCAAAAAGCCAGAGATGAAATCCAATCTTTAAGAACCAGAGTAAAACAACTAGAATCAAGTGACCTCACAAGGCAGCAGGACACTATAAAACAAATCAAAAAGAATGAAAAAATTGAGGAAAATGTGAAGCATCTCATTCACAAAACAGATGATTTAGAAAATAGTTCAAGAAGAGACAATTTACGAATAATTGGACTACCAGAAGACCATGACAAAAGAAAAAGCCTGGACATAATACTAGAGGAAATTATCCAGGAAAACTGTCCTGAGATTCTAGAACAAGAGGGGAAAGTGGAGATTGAAAGAATCCACAGATCACCCCCTGTATTTAATTCCCAACTGACAACACCAAGAAATGTTATAGCCAAATTCAAAAACAATCAAATGAAAGAACAGGTATTACAAGCTGCCAAGAAGAAGCCATTCAGATACCATGGAAACACGGTAAGGTTAACACAGGATCTGGCTGCATCCACACTGAAGGACTGAAAAGGAATGGAATACGATATTCCGGAAAAAAAGGGAACTAGGTCTACAGCCAAGAATAAAATACCCATCAAAACTGACTATATTCTTACAGGGGAAAGTATGGTCATTTAACACAACAGAAGAGTTCCAAGCACTCATAAATAAAAGACCAGACCTGAACAGAAAATTTGAAGTCCAACCACAGAACTCAAGAGAATCATCAAAAGGTAATTAAAAAAGAGGGGAAAAAACAACAACAAAAACAAAAAAAAATTTTAAGAGACTCAATAAGTTAAAAAGATATGTATCCCTATAAGAAAAGAGGTCATTGGCAACTCTTAAAAACTGTTGCTATCACCTGAGCAGCTAGAAGAATTACACTCAGAGGGAACAGTGACAAACTGTATAGGATGAAAGGACAAGACATAAATAGTATATAGATATATGCATGCATAAATACATATACATGGGTATGTATATATACATGAACTAAAGCTAAAAAAGAAAAGAGGTTATGACTAAAAGAAATGGGAAAAGAAACAAATGGGGGTAAATTTATAAGTCACAAAGAATCTCATGGCGGGAGGGGGGAGAACATCGATACACTGGAAGGGTAAAGAGGTTGGAGATAGGAAATACTCAACTCTTATGTATTTTGAAACTGACCCAAAGAGGGAAGAACAATCCAATCCATTGGGGAAGAGAATAGATTTGCGCCCTATAGGGGAGTAGAAGGGTAAAATACAGACTGGTGGGGACGGAAGCAGTACAAGGGAGGGAGAGGGTAAGGGGGAATTTTAAAAAGACTACAGAGGAAAATAAGGGAGGGGATAAGAAGGGAGGGGGGTAGAAAGGGAAGTACAAGGGGGACTGATTTAAAGTAAATCACTGGACTAAAAGGTAGAACTGAAGAAAAAAGGTTAGAATTAGGGAAGGATATCAAAATACCAGGGAGTCCACAAGTGACAGTCATAACTTTGAACATGAAAGGGATGAACTCACCCATAAAATGTAGATAAATAGCAGAATGGATTAGAATCCAAAAACCTACCATATGTTGTCTTCAAGAAACACACATGAGGCGGGTAGACACACACAAGGTCAGAATTAAAGGATGGAGTAAGACCTTCTGGGCCTCAACTGACAGAAAGAAGGCAGGAGTGGCAATCATGATATCTGATAAAGCCAAAGCAAAAATAGACCTGATCAAAAGGGATAGGGAAGGTAATTATATTTTGTTAAAAGGGACTTTAGATAATGAGGAAATATCACTAATCAACATGTATGCACCAAATATAGCACCCAAATTTCTAATGGAGAAACTAGGAGAATTGAAGGAAGAAATAGACAGTAAAACCATATTAGTGGGATACTTGAACCTACCATTATCAAATTTAGATAAATCAAGTCAAAAAATAAATAAGAAAGAGGTAAAAGAAGTGAATGAAATCTTAGAAAAATTAGAATTAATAGACATATGGAGAAAAATAAATAGGGATAAAAAGGAATACACCTCCTTCTCAGCACCACATGGCACATTCACAAAGATTGAAACATGGCACACAAATGCAGAAAAGCAGAAATAATAAATGCAGCCTTTTCAGACCACAAGGCAATAAAAATAATGATCAGTAATGGTACATGGAAAACCAAATAAAAAAACTAATTGGAAATTAAACAATATGATACTCCAAAATCGTTTAGTTAAAGAAAAAAATCATAGAAACAATTAATAATTTCATCAAGGAAAATGACAATGGCGAGACATCCTTTCAAACCTTTTGGGATGCAGCCAAAGCGGTAATCAGAGGTAAATTCATATCCCTGAATGCTTATATTAACAAACTAGGGAGAGCAGAGATCAATCAATTGGAAATGCAAATAAAAAAACTCGAAAGTGACCAAATTAAAAACCTCCAGCAGAAAACCAAACTAGAAATTCTAAAAATTAAGGGAGAAATTAATAAAATTGAAAGTGATAGAACTATTGATTTAATAAATAAGACAAGAAGCTGGTACTTTGAAAAAACAAACAAAATAGACAAAGTACTGGTCAATCTAATTAAAAAAAGGAAGGAAGAAAAGCAAATTAACAGCATCAAGGATGAAAAGGGGACATCACCTCCAATGAAGAAGAAATTAAGGCAATCATTAAAAATTACTTTGCCCAATTATATGGCAATAAATACACCAATTTAGGTGATATGGATGAATATATACAAAAATACAAACTGCCTAGACTAATAGAAGAAGAAATATAATTCTTAAATAATCCCATATCAGAAAATGAAATCCAACAGGCCATCAAAGAACTTCCTAAGAAAAAATCCCCAGGGCCTGATGGATTCACCAGTGAATTCTAGCAAACATTCAGAGAACAGTTAATCCCAATACTATACAAACTATTTGACATAATAAGCAAAGAGGGAGTTCTACCAAACTCCTTTTACGACACAAACATGGTACTGATTCCAAAACCAGGCAGGTCAAAAACAGAGAAAGAAAACTATAGACCAATATCCCAAATGAATATAGATGCAAAAATCTTAAATAGGATACTAGCAAAAATATTCTAGCAAGTTATCAAAAGGGTCATCCACCATGATCAAGTAGGATTCATACCAGGGATGCAGGGCTGGTTCAATATTAGGAAAACCATCCACATAATTGACCACATCAACAAGCAAACCAACAAGAACCACATGATTATCTCAATAGACACAGAAAAAGCCTTTGATAAAAAACAACACCCATTCCTATTAAAAACACTAGAAAGCATAGGAATAGAAGGATTGTTCCTAAAAATAATAAACAGTATATACCTAAAACCATCAGCTAATATCATCTGCAATGGGGATAAACTAGATGTATTCCCAATAAGATCAGGAATGAAACAAGGATGCTCATTATCACCTCTACTATTTGACATTGTACTGGAAACACTAGCAGTAGCAATTAGAGAAGAAAAAGAAATTGAAGGCATCAAAATAGGCAAGGAGGAGACCAAGTTTTCACTCTTTGCAGATGACATGATGGTCTACTTAAAGAATCCTAGAGATTCAACCAAAAACCTCATTGAAATAATCAACAACTTTAGAAAAGTTGCAGGATACAAAATAAACCCACATAAGTCATCAGCATTTCTATATATCTCCAACACAGCTCAGCAGCAAAAACTAGAAAGTGAAATCCCATTCAAAATCACCTTAG
The DNA here is from genome assembly GCF_027887165.1 of Monodelphis domestica. NCBI lineage: Eukaryota > Metazoa > Chordata > Mammalia > Didelphimorphia > Didelphidae > Monodelphis > Monodelphis domestica. The sequence continues at coordinate 185,252,797 of NC_077229.1, forward strand.
ACAAAATAAAATACCTAGGAATCTACCTCCCGAGACAAACACAGGAACTATATGAACACAACTACAAAACACTCTCCACACAACTAAAACTAGACTTGAGCAATTGGAAAAACATTAACTGTCATGGATAGGACGAGCCAATATAATAAAAATGACCATCCTACCCAAACTTATTTATCTATTTATTGCCATACCCATAGAATTCCCAAAAAATTTATTTACTGATTTAGAAAAAAACATAACAAAGTTCATTTGAAATAACAAAAGATCAAGGATATCCAGGGAAATAATGAAAAAAAAACACAAATGAGGGGGGCCTTACAGTCCTAGACCTCAAACTATATTACAAAGCAGCAGTCATCAAAACAATTTGGTACTGGCTAAGAGACAGAAAGGAGGATCAGTGGAATAGACTGAGGGAAAGCGACCTCAGCAAGACAGTATATGATAAACCCAAAGATCCCAGCTTTGGGGACAAAAATCCACTATTCGATAAAAACTGCTGGGAAAATTGGAAGACAGTGTGAGAGAGACTAGGAATAGATCAACACCTCACACCCTACACCAAGATAAATTCAAAATGGGTGAGTGACTTAAACATAAAGAAGGAAACCATAAGTAAATTGGGTAAACACAGAATAGTATACATGTCAGACCTTTGGGAGGGGAAAGTCTTTAAAACCAAGCAAGACATAGAAAGAATCACAAAATGTAAAATAAATAATTTTGACTACATCAAATTAAAAAGCTTTTGTACGAAGAAAACCAATGTAACTAAAATCAGAAGGAAAACAACAAATTGGGAAAAAATCTTCATAAAAACCTCTGACAAAGGTTTAATTACTCAAATTTACAAAGAGCTAAATCAATTGTACAAAAAACCAAGTCATTCTCCAATTGATAAATAGGCAAGGGACATGGATAGACAGTTTTCAGATAAAGAAATCAAAACTATTAATAACCACATGAAGAAGTGGTCTAAATCTCTTATAATCAGAGAGATGCAAATGAAAACAACTCTGAGGTATCACCTCACACCTAGCAGATTGGCTAACATGATAGCAGAGGAAAGCAGTGAATGCTGGAGGGGATGTGGCAAAGTAGGGACATTAATTCATTGCTGGTGGAGTTGTGAACTGATCCAACCATTCTGGAGGGCAATTTGGAACTATGCCCAAAGGGTGACAAAAGAATGTCTACCCTTTGATCCAGCCATAGCACTGCTGGGTCTGTACCCCAAAGAGATAATGGAGAAAAAGACTTGTACAAGAATATTCATAGCTGCGCTCTTTGTGGTGGCCAAAAACTGGAAAGCAAGGGGATGCCCATCAATTGGGAAATGGCTGAACAAACTGTGGTATATGTTGGTGATGGAATACTATTGTGCAAAAAGGAATAATAAAGTGGAGGAATTCCATGGAGACTGGAACAACCTCCAGGAAGTGATGCAGAGCGAGAGGAGCAGAACCAGGAGAACATTGTACACAGTACTAATACACTGTGGTATAATCGAACGTAATGGACTTCTCCATTAGTGGCGGTATAATGTCCCTGCACAATCTGTCCCTGAACTACAGTGGTTGAGGGGACATGACAGAGGAGAGACTCTAAATGAACACTCTAATGCAAATATTAACAACATGGCAATGGGTTTGAATCAAGAACACATGTGATACCCAGTGGAATCACATGTCGGCTACGGGGGTGGGGAGGGAGGAAAAGAAAATGATCTTTGTCCTTAGTGAATAATGCATGGAAATGATCAAATAAAATATTATACAATTAAAAAAAATCAAGGAAAAGTCTTTGACAAAATACAATACCCATTCCTATTGAAAACACTAGAAAATATAGGAATAAGAGGATCTATCCTTAAAATAATAAACAGTATTTATTTAAAACCATCAGCAAATATCATATGCAATGGAGATAAGTTAGAAGCCTTCCCAACAAGATCAGAAGTTAAGCAGGGATATCCATTATCATGACCATTATTTATTATTGTATGAGAAATGTTAGTGGTAGCAATTAGAGAAGAAAAAAGAAATAGAAAGGGTTAAAATAGGCAATGAGGAGACTAAACTATCACTCTTTGCAGATGATATGATGAAAGAATCCTAGAAAGTCAACTAAAAAACTTGTAGAAACAACTAATAATTTTAGCAAAGTTGCAGGACACAAAATAAACCCCCATAAATCATAAGCATTTCTATATATTTTCAATAAAACTCAGCAGCAAGAGAAAGAGGGGCTCCATTTATAATCACATGAGACAATGTGAAACATTTGGGAATCTATCTGCCAAGACAAACTCAGGAATTATATGAACACAACTACAAAATACTTTTTGCACAAATAAAACTAGATGTAAACAATTGGAAAAATTGTTCATGGGTAGGATGAGCTAATATGATAAAATGACAATTCTACCTAAACTAATTTATTTATTCAGTGCCATACCTATCAAACTGCCAAAAAACGTTTTTATAGAATTAGAAAAATATATAACAAATTACCTCTGGAAGAACAAAAAATCAAGAATATCAAGGGAGATAATGAAAAAATAATGTGAAGGATGGGGGCCTAGCAGTACCAGATTTTAAACTGTACTAAAAGCAATGATCATCAAAATAATATGATAATGGCTAAGAGATAGAAGGGTGGATCAATGGAATTGACTATGGAAAATGACTTCAGCAAACTAGTGATTGATAAACCCCCAAATCCTAGCTTTTAGAACAAGGTCTCACTATTTGACAAAAAGTGTTAGGAAAACTAGAAAACAGTACAGGAAAAACTAGTTTTAGATCTCACACCTTATACTAAGATAAATTCAAAATGGGTAAACAAGTATAAAGAATGAAATTATAAATAAATTGGGTGAACATAGAATAGTATACCTGTCAGATCTATGAGAGAAGAAGGAATTTAAGACCAAGAAAGAGATAGGGAACATTATAAAATGTTAAATGAATAATTTTGATTATATTAAATTTAAAAGGTTTTGTGCAAACAAAACCAATGCAACCAAAATTAGAAGGGAAGCAACACACTGGGAAAAATTTATAACAAAATTCTCTGACAAAGGTCTAATTTTCCAACTATATAAGGGACTAAGTCAAATGTATAAGAAATCAAGCCATTATCTAATTGATAAGTGGTCAAGGGATATGAACAGGTAGTTTTAGATGAAGAAATTGAAACTATCACTATTCAAATGAAAAAATGTTTTAAATCCCTCCTGATTAGAGAAATGTAGATCAAAACAATTCCAAAGTACCACCTCATACCTAATAGATTGTCCAATATGACAGTAAAGGGAAATAAATATTGGAGGGGATGTGGCAAAATTGGGACACTGATACACTATGTGTGAAGTTGTAAATTAATCCAGCCATTCTGGAAAGCAATTTGGAATTATGACCAAAGGGCTTTAAAAGTATGTATACCCTTTGATCCAGCAATACCACTACTATGTTTGTACCCCAAAAGATAATAATGAAAAATGTTTACTCATTATTCATAGTAACACTCTGTGGTGGCAAAAGATTGGAAAATGAAGGGGGATGCCTTGTTTGGGGAATGACTGAACAAATTGTAGTGTCTGATGATGATGGAATACTATTGTGCTATAAGGAATGATAAACTGCTTGATTTTCATATGAGCTGGAAAGACCTCCAAGAACCAATGTGGGGTGAAATGAGCAGAACCAGGAGAGCATCATACACAGAAACTGAAATATTCTGGCACAATCAAATGTAATTGACTTTGCTGCTAATAGCAATGTAATGATCTATGACAATCCCAAGGGACTTATAAGAAAGAATTCTATCCACATTCAGAAAAGAACTGTGGAAGTAGAAACACATAAGGAAAACATACAATTCATCCTTTAGTTATATGGGTATAGGATTCAGAGTTTTGATCTTTAAAAGATTACTCTATTACAAAATTAATAATATAGAAAGTTATTGAGTGATAATACATTTATAACCCATAGGAATTACTTATTGGCTATTGAAGAGGGGAGGGAAAAAGGAGGGAAAGAAAATTAATCATGTAACCATGGGAAAATCCTGAAAAAAATAGTAAATAAAATAATAAAAAGAGTAAAAAATAAATAAAAATCAAGGCATAGGAAAGAATCATAAACTCTGAAAAGAGAAAAGGAGAATAAGTTTGGGAGGAAATATCTCACTTTAAGAGGCATGAAAGAGTCAGTGCAATGGAAAGGGAGCTGAGGAGGTGTTAAAAAAAAGTTAAAAACAAAAAACTAGGGGTAGCTATTTTAATCCCAGACAAAGCAAAAGTGAACATAGAATTAATTAAAAGAGATAAGGAAGGAAATTACATGTTTATAAAAGGAAACATAGACTAAGAAGTAATATCAATACTAAAGATATATGCACCAAATAGCAGAGCATGTACATTCCTCAAGAAGAAAGTAGATGAGGTACAAGAGGAGATAGATAACACCATATTAGTAGGAATCATTCTTCTCTGAGAATTAAGATAAATTAAACCAAAAAATAAACAAGAAATAAATTTAAGGTGTGAATAAAGTTTTAGAAAAGTTAGACTTGATAGACCTCTAGAAAAATTTGAAAGAAAATGGAAAGGAATATATATATATATATTTCTCAGGAGTACATGGTACATTAACAAACATTTATCATATATTAGGAGAAAAAACTTCACTACAATGTAGAAAAGCAGAAATATTAAATGTATCCTTTTCAGACAATAATGTTATCAAAATTACATAGAATAAAGGGCTACAAAAAAAAGACTAAATGAATTCAAAATTAACCTTATTTTAAAGATTGAGTGGTTTAAAAAACAAATTATACAAATAAACAATAATTTGACTAAATAGAATAGGAGCAAGAAGATGACATACCAAATTTTTGAGATGCAGCCAAAGCAAGATTTATGGAATAATTAATATATCTAAGTGATTTTAATAGATACAGAGAAAAGCTTTTGAGAAAATACAATACCCATTCCTATTAAAAAACAAAATAGAAAACATGGGAATAAATGGAACATTCCTCTAAATGATAAATGGTGTCTATTTTAAACTATTCACAAATAATATATGGAAGTTTATAAACTAGAAATCATTCCAGTGTAAAGATTAAAGTTAATATCCAGTACTCCAAGTATTATTTTTAATAATATTTATTAAATATTTATTCTGAATTATAAGGAAGTAAGGCTAGCAAAAACCAAAAGCCACTCCTCCCTCTTCCTCTCTTGGATGAACCTGCAACCAGGCTGGAGTCAGGCAGTTCTTTTGTTTTAGTTATTATTAATACAAATTTATAAAATATAATATTTAGTTATAGATTATTAATAAAATATTAAGATTAATATCCAGTACTCCAAGTATTATATTTAATAATATTGATTATAAGGAAATAAGGCCAGCAACAACCAAATGCCGCTCTTCCCTCTTCCACCATGGAACCAGAGACCAGGCTGGAGTCAGGCAGTTCTTTTATTTTAATTATTATTAATAAAACTTCATAAAATATAATATTTAGTTATTGATTATTAATTTTAAAACCCACACCAGTAAGATCAGGAGTAAAACAGAGATGTTCATTGTTACCACTTCCATTGTAGTAGAAATACTAACTATAGTAACAAGAGAAGAACAAATTGAGGGAATAAGAATAGGAAATAAAATAAAGCCATCATTATTTACAGATGATAAGATGTTATTCCTAAAAATTCCTAGAGAATAAAAGAAAAAACAATTGAAATAACAATTTTGGCAAAATAACAGGTTATAAAACAAACCTACAAAAATCATCAGCATTTTTCTGTACTATCACTAAAGCCCAACAGCAGGAGATGCAAATAGAAATCCCTTTACAACAGCTGTAGATAATATAAAATACTTGGAAACCTACATACCAAGGCAAACCAGTAACTATAGGATCACAATTTCAAAACACTTTTCATATGAATAAAGTCAGATCTAAACAATTAGAAAAACATTAATTGTTCTTGTATAGGCTGAGCCAATATAATAAAAATAATAATTCTTTCTAAATTAATTTACTTAGTGTCATACCAATCAAACTACCCCAATTATCTAATAGAACTAGAAAATAAAGTTCATTTAAAAGAACAAAAGACCTAGAATATCAAGAGAATTAATAAAAAATATGAAAGAAAGTGACTTATCTGTACTGAATCTCAAACTCAGAATATTACAAAATGACAAAACAATTGGCACTGATTAAGAAATAGAGTGGAAGAGCAATGGAATAAAATAGGTACTCAAAATGCAATAGTAAATGACCAGAGTTTGACAAACATAAAGTACAAAGCTTCAGGAGAAATCACTATTTGAGAAAAACTGCTGAGAAAACTACAAGATGGTATGGCAGAAATTATTCATAGTCAAACATTTCATGGCATAAACCAAGGTAAAGTCAAAATGGATATGTGATTTATAATAACAAAATGATAGCATAATTTTTTGAAGTGGACAAAGTAGTTTACCTTCCCAGACCTATGAATAAAGGAAGAATTTAGGTAAAAACAAGATATAGACATTATGAGATATAAAATAGATGATGTTTATTACATTAAATTAAAAATTTTTGGCACAAACAAAAGCAATGCAAACAAGATTAAAAGGTGGACAACAAAATGGGAGGGGGGATCTTTATATCAAGTCTCTCTGAAAAAGTCTTCATTTCCTAAAAATTTAGAGAACTGAGTCAAATCTATAAGAATACAAAGGATTTCCCAATTTACAAATGGTCAAAAGGATAAGAATAGGCAATTTTCAGATGAAGAAATTAAAACTATTTTAGTCATATGAAAAAAAAAATTCTCCAAATCACTATTGATCAGTGAAATGCAAAGAAAAACAACTCTGAGGTACCACCTCATACTCATTAAACTGGATAAGATGACAAAAAAAGGAAAATTATGAACTCTGGAGGGGATGTGGAACAATTGGGATAATAATATACTGATGATGGAGCTGTGAAATGATCTAAATATTCTTGAGAGCAATTTGGAACCATGCCCAAAATGCCACCAAAATATACATATCCACTGACCCAGCAATACCAGTACTATATCTATATCCCAAAGAGATTAAAGATAGGGGAAAAGAACCTACTGGTATAAAAATATTTATAGCTACTCTTTTTGTAGTGGCAAGGAACTGGGAAGTGAAAGTATACCCATCAATTAGAGAATGGCTAAACAAGTTGTGGTATATGAATGTAATGGAATACTATTGTACCATAAGAGATGGCAAACAAGGTGATCAGAAAAAAAAAAAAACAACCTGGAAGACATATGAAGTTGTGTGACCTTAAATGAGGAGAACTAGGAAAACACTATACACAGTAACAACAATAATGCATAGTGATCATCTATTGTAAAATTGAGATTTGAACTCTGGACTCCATTCCCCCAGGAGTCCTTGCTAGCTCCCATAATGCCCTCTAATCTCACTGAATTCTCACCTGGGACAAGAACAAAATTTTACTTAAAGGGTCTTCCCTGTAAGCAGGGGTTCTTACTTCCTGTCTCTGCTGGCAAACAGATGCGTCTCATGATGTGAGTGACATTTTGGATGGACCTCATGGCCCACCTGGAACGTGCCTTTTCTAACTTGTATATTTTAAAATCCTTAACCTTTAATAAGCCTCATAAAAATATAATACTCCTTGCAGAGAGAAACTAATTTCTACCTGCCTCAGTCTCCCCTAAATTTTAATCTTTACACTATGAATACTTTAATTATTATCAACAAGGCAAGGATTGCGGACAACTCCAAGAGACTAATGACTGAAAAGGGATATCCATCTCCATAAAAGGAACAGATGGAATCCAAATGCAAATTTAAACAGACCATTCTTTACTTTCTCCATGAATTTTTCTCTAATGTACGCAATATGTGTCTTCTTTCACAACATGACAAAGATGGAAATATATATTATGTGGTAATGTATGTAGAACCTATATCATATTATCTGCCTTCTAAGAGAGTGGGGAAGAGTGGGAAGGAGAGAGAGAACATGAACATGTTGATAAGATTAAATGTGATGAGCTTAAACCCAGGAATAACATCTTGTTCCATGTAATTGAAACAGAAAGAGCAACAGATGCAGAAGGGAGTGGACTGGAAAGTCTAATTTCTGACCCCCCCCACCCCCTTAAAAGAACCTATTGGGAGGATTTGGCATATTTAACCTCTATCTGAAAAATTTGAAAAAGATTTTTTTAATAATTTTCTTCCACTTTCCTATTTAACTCTCTCCATATATGATTAATTTTATTTGTGTAGAAGCTTTTTAATTTCATGTAATAAAAATGTATTTTGTTTTTCATATTGCTTCTGTACCTAGTTTGATTAAGAGTCCCCTACCCAGAGCTGGGAAAGATAATCTACTTCTCTTTCAGTTTTTTAATGTTATGATATTTTATATTTAAAATCCATTTTTAATTCATTATGAAGTGTGATGTAAGATGAAATTCTAAGGCATAGTTGATAGAATACTGGACCTAGAGACAGCAATATTTGAGTTCAAATTCAATCTCAGATATGTACTAGTTTTGTGTTCCTGAGCAAGTCATTTAGCCTCTGTTTGTTTCAGTTTCTTTATCAATAAAATTGCGGTAATAATATCACCTACGTCAGGTTTGTTTGGAGGATAAAATGAATACCAATTTTTAAACCTCAGAGAAGTATGGTGAGTTTGTGTGGTTAGAGAGAAGATGCTGACTAATCATCAAAAAGTGAACTTTTGAGCTGATAGATCCCATAGCAGAAGACCATTTCTTGGTCTGTGTAGCTCCAGGGCTGGAGTTTGTAGACTCCTGGAGGAGAGGAAAAAGCTACATGAACAGGTTAGGGTTTAGGGACAAACTACCTTTACTATTAGTTCATCAGTTAATAACACATTAGGATTCTTTATGTTTTAGACAGTAGCATCAAGAGAAATTGCTTTAGGTATTTAACATAATTCTTATTTTCAAAAGGTCTGAAAGGTCATGAGGTTTGTAGCAAATGTCTAAACATACATCATTTTGATGACAACTCTTGGAAGATGATCTAATTATTTACTACTACAAAGAATGTCTAGTTATTCAGTTGTTTTTCAGTCCTGCCTGACTCTTTGTGACCTCATTTGGGTTTTGAGTTTTTTTGTTGTGGTTGTTGTGGTTGTTGTTTGGCAGAAATACTAGAATGGATTGACATTTCCTTTTCCTGCTCATTTTACAGAACAAGAAATTGAGGCAAACAGGGCTAAATGACTTGCTCAGGGTCCCATACCTAATAAGAGTCTGAGGTCAGACTGGAACTGAGGGAGATATGTTATTTGAAAATATATTTCTTATAGGGGAATATTGTTAGAGTTCAATTAGAATGTTACCTTTACTCTGTCATTTTTTATCTACTTCTACTTTGAGGGGTGACTAGGTAGTGTAATTGCTACAGTGCAAGACTGAACATTTGAACAAAGAATTGGAAATTGAGGGGATGCCTATCAATAAAGGAATGGCTAAGTAAGTTGTGTATATGATTATGAAAGAATACTGTTTTGTTATAAGAAATGAGAAAACCATAGGCTTTAGAAAACCCTGGAAAGTCTTATATGAACTTATATGAAGCAAAACCAGAATAATACTATTAATCTTAATAGCAATATTATAAGGATAATCAACTGTTACACTTAACTATTTAAATCAGCATAATGATCCATGACAATTCCAAAGAATTCACGATGAAAAATATCCATCTCCAGAGAGAGAACGGACAATCTCTGTATGTATATTGAAGCTCACAACCTAATAGAAGAGAAAACAAGCAAACAACCATAAATAACATATCTATCTATCTATCTATCTATCTATCTATCTATCTATCCATCCATCCATCCATCCATCCATCCATCCATCTATCCATCTCTAATCTATTTATATAGCTGTCATATACACATATTTAAAGATCATGATACATATTATATATAACCAAGACACACATATATATGTCTATTTAAGTAAAATATACACTCAAAATATATATTCCTATTTTGTGTATGTATGTATATATATATGTATACACAGAAAGTTTTAAAACAAATACATTTATTTATTTATTCTAAATTTATATATATATATATATATATATATATATATATATATATATATATATATATATATATATATATATATATATATATGTGTGTGTGTAAGATAAGTCCAAGATAATTTTGGAGTCAACATACTAGTGTCTTTACAAGAGGAAATTTAGGTTTGCATATTCAAAATCACCTCTATGCTGCATTTCAAATATAATAGGAATCTCAAATATATGCTATCTCTGGTATAAAATTCCATATGACTTTCATTATTATATTTAACATAATCACTTCTACAGTTTGAAAATTCATCTTAGTCAAAAAAAAATTTAAGGAATAATTTTAGCTTGTAAGAATTCTTATATTGATTTCTTATTCTTCATTACATTAGGGGGTAAGAATGGCTTGCAAAAATTGAATGTTTCCTTTTTTGGTGACAAGTGATTATAGTCACCTGTCAGTCAGATATTACATTGTACTTTTTTTTAATAGAAACATGGTATTTAGCATATTTTAGCATGTGTGTACAGTACTATATTTGGTTTTAAAGTACCCAGAGACAAATTCAAAGCTTTCACATTGCTTCTGGCTAAATTATGTGTATTCATAGATGGTCCTTCTATTACCATTCAAGGGATTCTCAACACATCTAAAGAAAGGATTCTTTTAAATTTGGAAAGTGTTGAAGAATTCCTCAGATATTTTCTTGGGCTTAGAACAGAATTTCTTTTTTCAACAATCCTGAAAAACATTGGTCTACCCAATCCCATCTATACTCCAAAAATGAATTGTTTGGAAATTTCTATTTCCAGGCCTGTGGTATAAAAGTGAGTGGGCAGCCACTCAAACTAATCCTTACTTCCATATGTCTTCCACACAACAGATGAAGGAGCATATAGGGGTAGACCATATCTGTATGACTGTACAGTTCTTTCAATGATTTCAAACTCCTTGCTATTATAAAAGCCCCAAAGTATTTTGTCGTCACAAAATGACACTCATTTTTCTGGTGAAATTGCAAATAATTAAGAAAGTAACAAAAGGTATTAAGTTGGATGCAAATAGATGATCATATCATTAATGAAGTCCTATTTTTGTCATCTTAATGATTTATTTTTTTCCACGTCATGCATTTAGGTGTGACTACAGAAGGAACAGGCCACTTGTGTAGTGAGATTGAGAAATAGATGAAAGACTCAAATAAGGGGGCAGCTGGATGGCTCAGTGGATTGAGAAGCAGGCCCAGAGACAGGAGGACTTGGGTTCAAATCTGACCTCAGACACTTCCTAACTGTGTGACCCTGGGCAAGTCACTTGCCTCCCATTTCCTAGCCTTTACCACTCTTCTGCCTTAGAACCAAGACACAGTATTGATTCTAAGATGGAAGGTAAGGGTTCCCAAATGAAGGCTTCCCCGCGATAGATGTATGAGTGAAATATTGGATATGTTGAAAGTTGAAGTTGAGTTTTGTAAGAAAGATAACTCTGAGGTTACCAGTCTGAAAGATGGGAAGGACAGTGATACCCCCTATCATAAAAGGATCACCAGGAATAACTAAAGTTTTGAGGGAAAATGAAGAGTTTTGCTTTGGACATACTGATTTTTAAATGCCTACTGAATATCTGGTTGGAATCAATTATGAGGCTGAGAGTAATGGAAAGTGAAGCTTAGGAGAGAATCTAGGACTGAGACTGGGTTTAAAGATGTTGGAATTATATAGAAAGAAATGATGAGATGATGAAATAATGAATAAAAGTCATATACATATCAAGAATATGATGCTCTAGGGCACAGTTTTGGTGGATATTGATATATAGGAGGCAGCTGATCCAACTTAGAAGACTTGGAAGAATCATCCAGACAGTTTAGAGGAGACTAAGAAAGAGCAGTTGGAGAAGGGGATTGCCAAAGACTCAAATTGAAAGAGGTTCAAAGAAGATGAGAAATGAAAAATACCATCAGATTTATAAATTAGGATGTCTTTGTAAATTTTGGAATAACTGTTTGAGTTGAGTGAAGATGTTAAAAGCCAAATTGTAATAGATCGAAAAGGGAGTTTGGTGAGAGGAAACCTAGATCTGAGGATTTTTAAATGACTTTTTCTAGTAATTTGAATATGAGGCATATGATGACAGCTTGCAGGAATGGTAGGATGAAGGAAAAAAATAAGGCTGGAGAAATATGAGTTTGTTTATAGGCATCACAGAAGGAACCAATAGAAAGTGAAAGATTGAAATTTAGAAAGAATAGGACTGGTGGTGATTGAGAGAATAGATTTCTAGACTAGATGAGCTAGGATCAGGGCAAGTGTCCTTGAGGGGGGTGAGGAGTTAGCCTGTTAAAAGAGAGATGGATACGGGATTGGAAGAACTCATCTGTGAAAAATGAGGGGGTTGAACAATATCTTCTTATAACTTTTGAGGTCCTTTTCATCTCTCATTCTACATTTTTAGTATGCTCCCATTACCTCTGATGTATCTTCCAGTTCTGAGATTTTATGATTATAACTTTACTTATCTATAGCCACCCAGAAAATGCTTAGAAGGTATGAATACAGAGGAGAGAAGAACTTTTTTAGACCAAGCATTTTCCAGTGCAAGTGTCTGCTTATAGCAGAGCTATGACTAGAATAGATACCTTTGAGGCAGTCATCATGAACTACACCAAATTGTAGCTGATAATTTTGATCTGCAATCTCTTCTACATCCACTGATAAAGGATTTTATGCATGCAAAGGAAAGAATGGACCCCTTCTAAGCCATATTTAATTAGTATATTTTGCTAAAGGAAACTAACTTTGACTTTATATAAACAATCAAGAAACTAGAGTTTTGTTGTTATATAAACCTGAACTCAATGTTACCCTTAAAATAGAATATTAAACTATGAAATCTACAATTTCATTCAGATCTATAAATAGGTTCCCAGAAAAGTGTTTAATATAGAATTAATGGGACAGTAAATGTCTATTAAAATAACATTAAGATACGCTTATTGACATTTAACATTGTAAGTATGTAAAATGGTAGATTTATTATATAATTAATGAGCAAATAAAAATTTAATCAGTATTTAATAGATCACATTATGTTATCATTGAGTTCACACTATATTTAATGACAAAGTTAAAACAAATTAATTCTTATAACATTTTACATATTTAACCCAACTTCTTTGTGATAACATTTTTATTTATAGTCAAGTTGTGTAGTATCATATAATAGACAGGACATTTTGTAATACCATAAAATTCAAACTATTAAATACTGAGTTTGAGATTCATGAGATTGTGGTCAAGATATTAACATAAATTGAGTGTGGATTTTCAATAAATATTCACATCTGAATCATATGAATAACTATTACCCTTTTGTAGCTTTTATAAGTTGACATATGGAGAGAGAATTTTTATATATACACATATTAGAATACCATTATGATACTGTTTTCAGGAGACAAAGACAACTATATAGAGTCATTATAAATGGCTAGGAGAGAGATTGATGATTAACATATATAAAGAGGATCTATATTAATCGGTATATGGACATATTTAGTTGAGTCATATGTGTGTGTTTTACAGGTGTAGATAAAATAATATCCTCCTAGTTCAGACAAAAAAACAAGTAGTGAAAGGTGCTTTGACAAAAAGATGCCCAAGTTGATAAACTTTTAGTTCATTTATTCATTCCTATATTATTGGGGGTGGGAGAAGAATATAGGTCTTGTTTCCTTGATGTATCCCTTTCTTCTCCCCTACAAAAAAGTGTATCATCTATACCAAGTTCCTAAGCCTTTAGCTGGTGGGTTTTTATTGCCTGTAGATTGGATGGTGAAAATTTTAACAAACTCAATTGAATATGATTGCTCCCTTTAAGAGTTTTTCTGTTCTCAGAGCTGCTATGGCCTCACTGAGGATTGAATTAATAATCCCAACTTGCAGATTTCTTAAATTTATTTTGAGGCAAGAACTCAGTTTGTTGTATACCCATTCTTCTTTTTCATAGTCTAGCGTGCTAGATATATAGTCAGAGAACCTGAGTTTGAGTCTTATCTCTAATATTTGTAACCATGTCATTAACTTGCTATTAATTTCCTCATCTGTGAAATTAGGGTATTGGACTAGATGCTTTCTAAGAACCCCTCAAAGTCAAAATCTATGATCCTAGCATAACTTCAATTGCACTGGCTATTCTATAAATGAGGCACATCATTTCTTGTGTCCAGACATTCTCTCTCTGGCTGTTTTCCATTCTTGGAATGCTATCTCTCCTCTGCTCTGACTATTGATGCCCCTCCCTGGCTTCCTTTAATTTCCACCTGAAATTCCATCTTCTATGGGAAGCCTTTCCCAACCCCTCATAATTCTAATGCCCTCCCCTTTTTATTATTTCCTGTTTATCCTGTATATTGCTTGCTTTGATTATATCTTTTTGCATGTTCTCTCCTCTATTTGATAAGCTCCTTCAGTGGGATTGTCTGTTGCTTCTTTTTGTATCTTGATCACTTAAGTATACTGCCTGGAAATAATAATCATGTAATATTGATCGAATATGATTTTCTATCTCTTCTGCTTCCTCTTCTCTTCCTTAAGGAACACAGCTGAATCTCTTTTAGTCTCACTTATCTCACTTTAACCTTATCTTTTTCTACCCTGACCCTTTTTCCTTTCTCACATTACAGGCTAGAAATTATATCAGTTTACTCACTGTTAGCCTAGGGCAACATACTGGTCTTCAGGACCCTGAGTTCCTTCTCCTATTTTATGGACTTCATTTCAAATAAAATTTTATTACAAAGTGGAATCAACATATGTAAGATACTTTGTAAATATTAAAATTCTACATAAATACTAGCTATTATTTATTTCTAATAAATCCCTAAGATTCAAATGGAATTTTGCCTTTCTATCCTTTAACATTTTATGTATCACTAGATAATCATGGGCATCTTTCTACCTGAAGCAAAAACATGATTGATACAGCAAAAATTTAGCCAGCAGAATAAATTAAATTTCCTGTTACTAGACAGACATTGGGAAGGGAATTTGAGAAAAGAGTATTTTTTTTTGAGAAAGTTATCTTAGACCTTAAAGAGATAAGTATAACCTGTAGTTTCAATCAAAATCATCTTTCCAAAATACTTAGAAGGTTCAATGGTCATTCTCAACCCCTCCATTTTCTTATATAACTTGGCCCTCTTCAGTTTCTAATTTTGGCTTTTACTCTTTAAGTTCTTTCATTTTTTTTCATTCTTTTCAGTTCTTTTCATTCCTTCTTTTGACATTCATTCCTAAAATAAACAAAAACAGAAAAAAATAAAACTTACTTTCCATCTTAGAATCAATATAGTGTGTTGGCTTTAAGGCCAAAGAGCAATACGTGTATGGGTTCTAAAATTAATAATCAATAACTAAATATTATATTTTATGAAGTTTTATTAATAATAACTAAAGCAAAAGAACTACCTGACTTCAGTCTGGTCACAGGTGCAAAAGAGGAAGAGGGAGGAGTTACAGCCACTTAAATACAATCCCTCAAAATGTGGGGATGCAGGAAAAGGAAAAAGGATTCTAGCAATACAGAAAAGAACTTTGGGTAATGTAGTTTTGTATAGGGGTTCAAGAACTTCTAACTATATATTCCCCCCACCTGTGATCCTGCTGGGAAGACCATTCTCCCCAAAAGGATCATGGAAACATAACTAACTTGTAAATTGCAATAATTTGTGGATAAAAGGGGAAAAAAAGAACAAAACCAATGATTACTAAATTGACAAGAAGCCAATTTGGGGGCAGTCCCCTTTGGCATAAGAGTATACATTAAAAAAAGGCATTTCAACCCCCCATAGTTCAATTCACATCCTAAAGTTTATTCTGGATATTCTGGTGCAGCATGTGGTCTCTGCAGGCATCTATTTTCATGGAACTTTCTGGATTCTGGGAGGTAGCAAGTTTCTTATCCTAAAAGTGCTCAAATTGAAATCAAAGTTCACAACAATAACTTGGTCCCCCTGAGGTGAATAATAACAAACACAGGAATCACTCAGGGATGCATGGCTGTGTTATGAGGTATATGAATCAATTTGCAAAAGTAAATTTTAAAAAATGAAAAAAGAAATGAAAAGAAAAAAAAACTTGTGAATGAAATACAAAATGTAAGTCTTATGTCTAAAAAAATCTAAGTAAAGGAAAAACAACTCTATAACAGGTCCTTGAATCAGGGCCCAATTTAAATGATTTAAGTAATTATGCATTTACCCAATCAGTAGCCAAGACTACAGAAAGTGCCACACCATGAAAAACAGAAAAGGGACTAGATTATAGGAGCCAGGTAAGAGCCAAATTTGAGAAACTTGATAGAATATAGGACAAGGAAGACCTGCCTTTAACACATGTTAAACAGCCACAACCTTGAACCCCAAACAAGTACAAGTCCTCTTGTCTTAGCTCAAAATTTACATCAATTCCTCCGGGATTGGTTGGTCTCTTTGATCTTTTGCTCTATTGGCACTATGCAGTTTAGTTTTGTGCTTCTTTGTGCAGTGCACAAAGAAGTGCAATGGCTCTTTTTGTATTCTCTTGTCCTTTTTAAACAATCAATGGCATCATTTTTATAGTCTAAAGTTTTTTGGGGGCATGCATTAATATCAGAACAAATGTATTTAAAACTTATATTACTGCAAAATAAAAAAAAAATTAAAGAAAAATCTTCTCAATACTGTTGACATGTGCTTCAAATACAAAAAGGAGATAAAATAAAACTCAGATACTATATTGCAATGCAATAAAAATCAAAGGTTATTTTAAAAAAGTTTTAAAAATAAAAAAATACATAGCTTAAAATCAGTGACACACTGTCAGTCATGTGTGAGTACAAAATGATTTTCAGAATAAAACAGTAACACAGTAGATAATGCACATTCAAAGAAGTACCAAAGTCCACAAAATTCACAATAGCCCAGTTAATTACACTAGCAAACAAACCCACTATCATATTTCAAATAAGTTGCTGTATGACATAAAAAACCTATGAACTGATGGATATCTGTCACAATTTTTATAGATATAGCAAATCTTTGAACCTTGGCAAACATATTTTTAAACACAGTAAAACTTATTTGGGTCCAGAACATCATCAAGAAATCTAGATTGCTCTTCTGGAAGTAAATTAAAATGAAGAGTTTTGCAGGAGCTCTTTTTCTGGCTTCCTGATTATATATAAACACCTTTGTAGGAATATTTCTTTGTTTCTCTAGCTTTAATACAACATTCTTTATTATATATAAATATAAAATATCATCCAATCAGAAACCAATAGTTATGTAAAATTATTTCTGAAGACCCTTTAAAATTACAATTAAATTCTTAGCTTATTTAATTCTCTAAAGGTTGTATATAATTTAACCAGCTTTGTTGAAATCCATCCATCATCATCCATGTGACAATTAACAAAGGCAACATGTGATCTTCAATGGATCTAGTGACAAGGGTTTTAGGAAAGATGCTCATGGTCTTAAACAGTGATATTTTGTTCTTCAGTAGAGGTAAAGGTACAAATTAAGGATCAATATATGTAAAACAGTGGCTTAAAATGATTCGGTATAACAGAAAGATATTGATTAAATTAAAACAGATAAACTTAAAAAATTTAAACCTTAAAGCAATCAGTAAATACAATATAAACCAATGAGGAGGTGTAGACAGGCCCTGCAGTCAAAATCCCTTTTTTGTCAATCCCAATACACTTGTTCCCTATTATAGGAGGAGAATAAACTCAAAATAGTTAGCAATAAGCTTCCAGATCTCTTTTAAAGTTTCCTTCCCCACCCCCAGTATTTATTATCCATTTGGATTTCATTTGTCATTGGTCTGAATTTCCTCATAGAAGCATAAGGCAGCATCTCTATTCTGCATGTTGAGAGCAGTAAGGACTTTTAGAACTTTGTCAAAATGTTTCAGATTGGTTTTTTGTTTAAGCAGCCTAGCTTATGGCATCTTCTTGAAGAGAATGAAATAAAGTGGGAAATCTCCAATGAAAATAAAAACTCCCAGGATAAGAATCCAGCAGATCCACACTGCACTTTTTAGTTCTACCAACTCAAACTATTGTTTCAGAGTTTCAAGCATGCTTTGCAATAGCATTTTTTCCTGAAAGACGCTGAATGGGGTTTTGAGTCAAGAGAAAGAAGGGAAAAAAAATCAGGTTTATTTCCCCAAGCTGACTTTAAATCTAGTGATTTGGAACTGACTGCCCTCCCTGTGAAAAACCTTTAATAACAGCCTTCTAAACTAGGAGTCCAGAATCAGCTTTAAAAAATCTTGAAAATTAGAAGGTGTGGGGTTCTTTTCTCCATGCTGAAAAATGGCTCTGGCAGGTTAGAAACACCCACGTGGAGTGTAGAAAGGGATTGGGGTGGAAGGATTTTTATACATCACCCTCTGGAAAAAGAATGGCTGGGATTGGCAGGCTCTTGTGGAGGGTCTCGTCTCCTCAAGAGGAGGCTCCAAGCTGGGTGGAGAGCAGTGAGAAAATCTGACCATGCAGATGGACAGGAGAAACAGCAGCCAGTGTGAGGCAGCAGGGCGGGCTGGAGCGCAGGCACACCCCACCACTGGATCCTGGTGGTGGGCAGAGACCAGGCAAATTTATTATCTAAAAATCTTTTTGAGAATTTGTAATCCCTTCGTAGTAAGCCAAACTGTGGGTTCTAAAATTAATAATCAACAACTAAATATTATATTTTATAAAGTGTTATTAATAATAACTAAAGCGAAAGAACTACCTGACTTCAGTCTGGTCACAGGTGCAAAAGAGGAAGAGGGAGGAGTTACAGTCATTTATATACAATCAAACAAAATGTGGGGATGCAGGAAAAGGAAAAAGGATTCTAGCAATACAGAAAAGAACTTTGGGTAATATAGTTTTGTTTAGGGGTTAAGGAATTTGTAACTATCCAAGTAGCCAAGGCAATGGGGGTTAAGTGACATGCACAAGGTTAAGCAGCTGGGAAGTGTCTGATGCTACATTTGAACCTAGGACCTTTTATCTCTGGGCTTGGCTCTCAATCCACTGAGCAACCCAGCTGCCCTCCATTCATTCTTTTTAGTGTGGTGTATTAAGTTCTCCTCTGCCATCTCCTCAGTGATTTTATTGCTGTTGAACTCCCAAAGTCCCTGTTTTCATTTGGAAGTATCTTTTACACAGGAGTTCTTAACCTTTTTATCTGTCATGAACATATTTGGAAGTCAGGTGAAACCTATGTGTCCCTTCTCAGAATAGTGCTTTTGAATGCAGAAAATAAAATACATAGAAATAAAAAGAAAATAAAATTCTATTGCTATGTTATCAAGTTATTTGCTAAGTAGCAGATGAAAGAAGTCTCTGTTTTAAGTGCCCGTAGATACTTAAATTTACCTTTGAGCTAAAAATTTGCAAAAATCATAAATTGCTCTCAAGGCTAAGAATGAATTGAGTTCTCTCCTCTGAACTGCAAATAGAAGAATGCCAGTCAATTCTCAATTATCCATTATATATGGTTACATTCCTTCTCTCCCTCTTTCCACAGTAATTTTAGAATTATTAATACGAGTCGCAAAAGTGTGTGTGTGTGTGTGTGTGTGTGTGTGTGTGTGTGTGTGTTTTAAAAGATTTTCTTGGTTTTGAGATCCCTGGTTCTTGTGCGAGGGATTGCTTCAATTCCATGGTGTCCTTGCCTCTAATTCCTGTAGTTCTCCACAAATGTTCCATGAACTATCTTTAATAATGGGAAATAAAAGTATTCATCTGTTGCTTCAAGAAATTAATTGCTCATTTAGTTCTTCTGCAATGTCTCTTACCTGAAGTACTTAAGAAGCAGGGTTTTTTTAAAATCTTTTTAGGTATTTATTGTATAAAGCAAATGTACCCCACAAATGGTTATGATGTTCCACTATGTGCAAAGATTTCACAAAGTACTACTCTGATCATCCATTATGATGATTACTCTGTTTTTACAGGCAATATCAGTGGAGGGCAACTTCTGGGAGGTTGTGCCAAACTCAGGTGGGCACAGCATTCTGTTGTGTAATGCCCAGTCTAGGATCCACAGAGAGGCAAATAATGAGATGTTCTGTCATGTAATGGATTTTTCAGATGTCAACAAATGAAGACCATGAGCCAGAGGGGTTAAGTTATGTGTTGGTGAAGAGAGTGTCCACACTGGTAGAGTTTTATGCTGTAAGTAGCATAGATTAATATGTATAACAGAAAAAGTAGAATCAGAGGACTACTTTTGTAAAGGAAAGTCCCTTACAATAATCTCTTCGAGCCTCCTCATTTTGCTTCTCTTTAAGATGAGGAATTTAAGAGACAAGATGATCTCTAAGGTATTTTATAGCTCTAATTCTTGTTCTTGGACATAGTAGAGTACATGTAAATACAAATCCATGCATATTTGAATACATATCTGACCTTTACCAATCTCTTTCTTCATCTATCCAGGCCTCCTTTTGGCAAAATGAGTGGGGTGGATAAGGTGACCTTTAAATTATATCATCTCTGAATTAGACAAGACCTTAGAAACCATCGAATTTAGCCCATTCCTGAGAAGGAATTCTTTCTACAGAATCTTTTGTCCTCTAGACTCTGAAGGAAGACCTCTAGTGATAGGGAGCTCTCTATATACTGATTCATTTTTATTTTGGACAATTCAAGTTATTAGCATTTTTTCTTTATATTGAGCCGAAAATTAGATTTGAAATTTGATACAAATTTCTTCATTAGAGTACTTTCCTGATAATGTTGCATAGATTTCTTATCACAGTTTTTCACAAAAAAACAATAACAAACTTTTTTTTTTGCATTTTGAAGTTACATTAGAGCATCTTCCCAAATACATTTTTTCAACTCATGATACATCAAATGTACTCTGGTGATAATTTTACATCAATTCAAAATATCCAGCATGAGACAGGTTCAAATCCTATCTCAGTCACATTTTAAGTTCTTTGACTCCCAGCAAGTAACTTGACTATTTTGAATATGTTTACTCATCTATTAAATGAGAATACTGATAACACTGATGTCATACAGTTGTGAGGACCAAATGAAATAAGATGTTTTGCCAACCTTAAAACAAAATTGAAATGTGATCTATTATTTTTATTATCCTTAGAATGATTATGGCTATCTCAAGTTTGAGAAATATGAGAACAGATGCCTTTTGATTATGCATCATACTTATTTAAATTTAAACTTCTGAATGTGGCTTGAATGCTGACATAATAGAAAATTAAAGAGAAAATAATAGAAAACATGGGTGTATCCCATTCTAAGAAAAGCTGAAATCGGAAAAATCTGAAATTGTTTAAGGCAAAAAAAAAAATCAGGCAAGATCTACCACTGTTCTACTTAAGAGAATCTATGGATTTTTTTTTCATAAAGCCCCCTACTGTGTTTAAGAATAACTCAATTACAATAGTTCAGTGTGCATATAACTAACTCTTCAAAAACACATCTCTTGCTGAAAGGGAGGCTCATATGAATGGAGAACAGCATATTGCAATGTGACTTCTAGACAGGTTATATGATGTGTTATTTTTTCCATATCTGGAGAATTCTTTGGGAAATAGCTTCTAGATAAGCCAGATGGCTTTTCTTAAATCTTTTTTATTACCACCTTTCAATCACTTAGTTCTATACTACCATATGAATCCAATAAGAACTTAATCTTAAACTTTTAAAGAAGTGAGGGTACCTACAAAATGTAATAATATCAGTGTTTAAAATCTTACTGTAAGGCAAGAGGAGGCCAAGCATAATGGAAGGAGCTTCTAACATTTACCAGAGAGAATGAAGCAAAGAAAAGCTTGCCTCATGCTTCAGAACAGACACATCTCTGAGGCTATGTTTGGCATTTTGAATGTATGTCAGTTCCTGCTGGGACTAAGTAAGTAGGGAAGCCAGCCAAATAAAACTATAATATCTAGAGAAATCTAAAAATCAACTCATTTCCCAGCTTTTCTTTGTGGTCAGTAAAAGCAAGGAAAAATGATGTTTTATTTAGTGTGCTAAGACAATAGCATCCCTAGGGGATTATTGGGTGTAAGACAAGTTTGGCATGGTGGAAAAGCACTGGAATTAGAATCATCAATCTTTGAGGTTCAAATCCCCATTCTGATACATAGAATCCATGTGAACTTAAACAAGCCACTATGCCTTAAGCCTCAGTTTCTTCATCTTTAAAGTGGCAAAGTTGTATTAGATAAGTTATATGGTCTTTTCTAGCTCTAGATTTTATGATTAAATTTCACAGTAATCATAATAATTCAATATAATTCCTTCAAAAATTATGTTAACTGTATACTAAGGCCATAGCTATATGACAACACAATAATTTCCTAAAAGTGAAAAGTTAGTTATATGGTCTTCCATATTATGGAGACTTACTTTTAAACTGAATTTACTTATTATGTGACTCCTTCATCATCTTGCCCTCATTTTCCTTCCTCTGGAAAAGCTCATAATCAGGAAACTCATTGCCATGCAGATTGTTTTAGGTTTGCTACTCACACTTGATTATTACCCACCTTTTAAGAGGGCACAGAAGCTCAACCAACTCTCCACTTCCCTTCAACTACACTTCTTGGTTCCATGCAGTTACCCTCTGCCAAACATATTCCTTTTATTTTTGTGTATCATCTTCACTTATTGAATTATAAAGGTGACAGCTAGCAGTCTCAGTGGATAGAGTGATGGGTTTGGAATCAGAAAGACTCACAAGTCACTTAACCTTTGATTGCCTGATATTTACTGAAGAAGGAAATGGTAAACTACTAGAGTATCCTTGCCAGGAAAATTTCATGGACAGGTATGGTCCATGGAGTCATGAAGAGTTAGACACAAGTGAACAACTAAACAACACTAACCATTAGATTGTAAATTCATTGAAGGCAGGGATTGTTTTTCTTTTTCTTATTTATGACCCCAGTGTAATGCTTAGAGCCTATAGCACAGGGCAGGTAGTTAATTAAAAAAACTATTATATTTCTTGTATGGTGTATGAGTTTGGCATTATATCATCAGAATCCAATACTTAGTCCAAGATTTATTGAACATGAGCCATCCCATATCTCACTGCAGATCACAACACCTTTATAATGAGGCATGATATACTCTATGCCCTTCCACTGAAGTTCATTACCTAGTGGTTGGTCTTCAAGAGGATGCTCTTGAAATGTCATGCTTAGATCCTGAACAGCAAATTTCAAAAGTTGCAAAGTGGCCAATTTCTTCTACTCATTAATCAATATTTATCAGCAAATTATTTTTAAAAAAAGATATTTATATGGCAAGCACTGTTGCTACACCACTAAAAAAGGGAACACAGAGAATAATAACAAATCCATATGTTTTCTTGGGAATATAATATAACTATCCAGTTTACAAGATCACATATTGGGCATTGGAATTTGGTTATTCTCAAAATTCTTCTTAGGCCTTTGATTTCATCATAGATTAATATATAGATGTATATGCATATAAATATATATATATATACAGAGAGAGAGGCAGAGACAGACAGACAGACATATGTGTTATTATTCAGTCATTTCAGTTATATCTGACTGTGACTCCATTTGTGTTTTCTTGGCAAAGGTATTAGAGTGGTTTTCTATTTCCTTTTCCAGATCACTTTTTAAAGGTAAGGAACCAAAACAAATAGAGTTAAGTGATTTGCCCAGGGTCACACACTTAATAAGTATCTGAGGCCAGATCTGAACTCAGGAAGATACATCTTCTTGATCCCAAGGCCAATGTTCTATCTACTCTACCATCTAGATGTCCCATACACATATGTATGTGTGTCTATGTATAGATAGTGAATTTTTCCTTCTTCCAAGAACTTACCCTAAATAGAGGTTAACTATGCCTTTACTGATGCATAAAATATTTAGCAAAATATTGCTGCTAAAAATAAGCTAGCTTTGTGGAAAATGGCCATTGAAGGGATGTGGGGCGTGTGTGTGTGTGTGTGTGTGTGTGTGTGTGTGTGTGTGTGAGAGAGAGAGAGAGAGAGAGAGAGAGAGAGAGAGAGAGAGAGAGAGAGAGAGAGAAAGAAAGAGAGAGAGACTGGGGGGAAGGGTGGGAGGGAGAGTACAAGTTGTATAAACCCATTTTTGCTCTGTGTGAAGCATCCAGTTTTTCAGTTTGCAGGTGATGGAGGTGGTACTGAAGCAGTTAGGTCAGAAATGGGGCAGGCAGGCAGATCCATCCATCTCTGTATTCACGTGTGCAGGAGACTGTAGGGCTCTGGGGTACGTCTGGCATAGACAGACAGATCAGAGCACCATTAAAAGGTTTGTCCCTAGAGGGAAGAAGGGAAGGGGTTTAACATGCTCAAAAAAAGAAACAGTGTGAAAAAGTAATTTCAGAGTTATTTCTATACTCAATCGGGGTCTGTACAATATATATTTAGAGCAAATAAGCTAATCCAAAATTCTTTTTTCCACCCAAGTTTTGGGAAACTGTAGTGTAATTTAAACACTACCATTGCTATTTAACATAAAAGGTCAGTTTGCAGTTGCAGGATTTTAATGTGAGCTAAGACAAGCAGAAAGGATTTCAACGTTAATGCATTGTCAATAATCATCACTGTTTATTTAAAGGAAGATGAACACTGCCTTTTAAGTGGAACAAGAAGGAAAGAGGGTGGAGGGCTATGTTTGGAGCCCACAGACTGAACTGATAATCTCAGATTCTCCAATGATAATTAGAATGTGGGTTCCTCCTCTTTGTAAACGGGTCCAGTCCCTTGCAGCAGCCTCTCAGTGCCAGTTCTCTCCTCCCCAGCTCCAGTCTTATCATTTCTCAATTGAAGTGGTTTTAATGAGCGACCTACTTTATGATACTTTTCTGGTTAAAAAAAAAATTCTTTGCTGATGTCTTTCTCCATATATCCCAGATGGTTAATATCAGAGTGCAGTGGAAACCTGGGGGAGCATATGTGACCCAGAAAACTTCCAAATAGAGTCTGCTCAGAAGTGCTGTGTTGCTATGCCGGGTCTCCTCGCTCCATTGGACTTTGCAAATCAAATGAAGGAGCAAGAGCTGGAGAAAAATGATCTATACTAACATGCCCGAAACAAAATAAAACCAAACAATGGCAGCAACAAGAAGACCCCACCTGCTTGAAATGAAGTATTTTTTTTTCAGAAAGTTTGGTGTTTTAAAATGTATTCTTCTTTTTCCTGTGCACAAATGGATATCAATACATGGCCAACTTTAGAATCCTGAGCGAAATATATGTATATATATTATATGATAGGTAAATATCTGGGCCTAATCTGAATGTGTTTGACTGACCTGTAGTTTTCTCTTTGGGTCACTATTTGTTAGAACTCATTTGATGAATTATAAAGTACTATATAAAGCTATAAGTTAAAATATACACACACAGTTATCCCCATAATAATCCTTTGATTGCCTCCTTTTCACTACTCCCCACTTCATGGTATTAGTGGAGTAATCATCTATCTCACACATAAAATATGGGCACACTTTGGCACAACCTTATCATTGGAGGGGAAGTGAAAAGACCCATAGTAATCTTTGCCCTAGAGGGTGCTGGCACTCCCAACCCAGGCTCTATGCATGCCTATCTCAATTCACAGTTCATCATCCAGTGATATTCTGAATATTCCTTCTCCAGGATGTTCCCCATGCCTACAAAGCTCTCTCCCTTTTTAAAAGTACCTAATAAGTTCTCTAAGGTCCTTTACATCTCAACTGAAATCCAACCTTCTCCAGGAAACCTTCCCAATCCCCCTTAATTCTAGGGCCTTCTCTCTGTTAATTATTTCTGATTTGTCCCATATCTAGCTTATTTATTTATATCTACTGACATGCTGGCTTCCCCACTCTTTGAGAGCAGAATTGTCTTTTAAAAAAAATCTCCATTACTTAGTACAGTGGCTAGCATGTGGTAAGTGCTTAATAAATGTTGATTGATCTGTTGAGCCTCCATTTCCATTGAATTAGCAAGAATAAAACAAGATGTCATAGAAAGAAAAAGAATATTTAAAACCAAAAACAAAGTCGGTTAAAAGGAGTTAAAACAAGTAGTGAACACACTTTCCAAACATTTACAAAGTTTCCAGGAACAGGAGATTGGAAGTCAACCCATCTCTGCTCCTCACGTTGCTTTTTAAAATGACATTGCAGTCTAGGGAATGGCAAAGTGTAATAGCCCTAAGCTTGATATCTGAAAACAGCATCTTACCACATAACCTCTAAGGCATTAGAGTTGTGTTTCTTCCTCTCCTAAGCCAAAGAGGGTAAACTTCTCTTGCTGATATCACCACTGTCTAATGAGAGTGCCTCAAATACCAAGGTAAATAAAATTGAGGAGAAATACCTATCATTATTGTTTCAATTAGGAGCACTAGCCCCAACTGAGTCAGATGTATTTCCTTTCCTTCCCCAGTTACTTTTCCTTTGCTTCAGTTTCCTACTCAATAAAATACAGAAAAAAAAAATTGCATCTTCTTCACAGTTGTTCTGTGGATAATATAAGATAAATTTGTAAAAACTAAAACAATAACTTCTTAGTAGTGTCAGACTCATAATGGGTACTATATACTTAGTCTTTTTCATTTCCTCCCGCTCTTTTCTCCCTATTCCTCCCCTCTCTCTGTACTCTTCTCTCCTTTGCATCATTTCTCGCCTCTCCTCGCCTCGCCTCTTCTTCCTCCTCCTCTTCCTTTTTCTTCTCTCTCATCTTTCTTTCAAATGAGGTATACTGAAAGTATGCAAGTATAATAAAATCTGTTTTGTAGAAGAGGGAAATGAACAGTGGTTATGTGTTCAGAGTAATAGATATACCAAATAAATTTGAAATTTTCATTTACTTTTACTCCTCAGTTATCTTATGATCTGGGCAGCTAGGTGGTACAGTGTACCGAGTGATGGACCTGGAGTCAGGAAAACTCATCTTCCTGAGTTCAAATTTGGACTCAGACACTTACTAGCTGTATGACCTAAAGAAAGTCACTTAGCCCTGTTTACCTCCGTGTTCTCATCTGTAAAATGAACTGGGTAAGGAAATGGTAATCCATTCCATTATCTCTTCTGAGAAAATCCCAAATGGGGTCCTGAAGAGTTGTTCATGACTGAAAAAAAAACTAAACTAAACAACAAGAATCTTGTGATCTTGTCTTATATTAATTTTATAATTAAAGAGCAAAAGATAACTTAGGGACTCAGTAGAAAAATTATGCATGGGGTCTCCTTTTCTCTTAGATTTTATCCATGCAATTTTATCATTTCAATATTTTCTAAATCTTAAAGAAATTGAACTTATCTATAAAGAGGCACTATAATGCAAGACACAAGACATTACATTAAACTCAAGAGACAGATAAATTATCTATATTGATTCATTTTGTGACCTTGACTAAGTCACGTTTCCCCAATGGGTTTTTGTACAGATGGATCACACTTATCAGTACAATATAAAAATTTTGGATAATAATAATAGATTCCTTGTATCTAATGTCTTATTTAAAATGATAGCTCATATATATATATACACATGCATATATATGTATTTATATATATATCCTATTTTCCAATTAATTTTGGACAAGTACATTTCAATTTTGCAGATGAAGAAGCTGATACATTAACTCATTTGCCAATGAAAAAATATCAACTTAAATCTTTTTTTAAAGCCTCAAATAATTTTTCATTAGAGAATCTCTAAGGTGGCTTTAGACAAACTATCCAACTATGAATTCAGTGTGCAAAACTGATGACCAGATAATATAATTGCTAACAAAACAGACATTAAAACCTTCCATTTTTTCAAATTACTGCAAGTATTATTTTTGCATTTTCTGGTGTAGCTCTAAACTGCCTGAAGTGAGTATAATTATTGAAGAGTGTAGGAAGAAGCACAGAACTCATTAGATGAGATTTTCTCAGTGAAATCAGGGTAAGAAATATTTGGGAATAATAAAAGAATGGAGGCTGAACAAATCCAGAAAGACAAAGTACACTGTGGATGAAAAATGCCTTAGAAATGTATGATCCAAAGAGTTTCTTTTCTTTTTTTTTTTGTAGGCTTAATTTTTGCTGATCCCCTTGTTTTTAAAATTCATTTCCAAATACCTTCCCCCTCCATTACCCAGTAAATCATCTCTTGCTAATAGAGAACATAAAAGACAGAGGGAATAAAATTGTTTAGCAAAATTTATCAACATATTCAAAGAGCTTGAAGATATATGCAATGTTCTATACCAATACTATGCACCTTGCAAAGAAATGACCAAAGGTTCATTTTCTCCTCTTTTTTTTTTTTGGATCAATCCTGTGCATTACAATTACCAACCAGTTAAATTCGTTATTGTTGTTTTGTTATTTATTACACTTACATCTTCTTTTTGGTGCATAAACCCAAACTATGATTTCATTGATGTTGAAATTCCTTGCTATGGATGTATATTGTCAAGTCCTCTGATATTTATACCCTAGAGATCTACCGAGGGCACTGAGAAGTTGAGTCAAGAACTCAAGAACACACAGCCAATATATATTTAAGGTAGAACTAGAAAGCAGGTCCTCATGACTCCAAGGCCAGTTCTGTAACCTCTATAGTATACTACCCCTTGACTACTTTTTCAAGGAAAGGATTGGGTGGCAGACTAGGATAGTTAGGGGAATATAGTGAAATGTTCACTTCTCATAAGACTGCCATTATTTTTTTCAAATGTATGTTTTAAGCAATTTAAAGAAAACAAAATCACACACTGAACTGTACAGGCAGTTGCTGTAAAGCATTATGAATAAATTATCTTCTAAGAATTTAGGTCTAGGAGTCTATGATTGCTTCTTTGTATAAACAAGCCAATGAGAGCCCAGTCTTTAGGATGAACAGCATGCTTTGTCTATCAGGCAATCCTCAACTTGGCCTATGGAGAATAAAGTCATTCTATGACTTTTTCCTGTCCACTTATTCTGGATTGCAAAGGAGCTTTTTGTTTGACTGCTTCATAGGGGAACTGTAGGTATATATGAATGACTTCAGTGACTCAAACTTTCCTTATTTTTTCTCCTGGACTAGTGTTAGATTTAAAGTGGTTGAAGGCCTTAAACTGTAACAGTTAAAAGAGTGATGTTGTAAACTGTAGTGAGTTAAAATGGTGGAAGATATTAATTGTGATAGATATAAGAGAGGGTGAGTAAATTTGACCACAGAAAATATGTTTCACTATAGTGTCTTGGTTTTTAAATCAAATATAAGGTGGTCGCCAGGGAAATGTTCCCAATTATTCAAATACCCAAGTCAACTGGGTTTTATAGATATTTTAATTAATACAAATGTGGAATTAAAGAAAAGAGAGAAAGAGAGAAAAAGGAAATAAGTATGAAGGGCCTTAAGCCAACATGGCCTAGACCTGAGTCTTAAGAGAGAGAGATCAGTCAGTCAGTCTTTTAACACTCACCACAAGGTCTGTCTAAGCAAGGATTCTAGTGATACCAGGCTAGCTCCATCTCAGCTGACTTCACCAGAGAGAGTTCCAGCCAGAGTCCTCCTTAAAGAGCCTTCCAGCCAGAGACTGTTCCAAAGGGCCTCTCTCCAGAGCCTCCAGAGGGACAGAGTCCCCTCAGAGGAGCTCCAGCGAGACCTCCTTAGAGATTGTCCTCCAAGAGCTTCCCTTCTCCAGAGCCTCTCTCAAGAGATTCTTCCCAAGTAATCCTCATCAGAGATCCTCCAAAAGGATTTTTTCTCTCAAGAG
The DNA here is from genome assembly GCF_027887165.1 of Monodelphis domestica. NCBI lineage: Eukaryota > Metazoa > Chordata > Mammalia > Didelphimorphia > Didelphidae > Monodelphis > Monodelphis domestica. The sequence goes on from NC_077229.1 coordinate 185,282,697, forward strand.
ATTCTGCTTTTTCTTATATAGGGGTTTTTCTCCTATGTCACTTCCCCTAAGTCCTTACATCTACCAATCACTGTAGACGTTTTCCAAAGGATGGCCCATCTGAATTCCTGCTAAGTCGACTAATCTCCTCAGTAAGTCTGAACCAGTGAAAACACAGCTGAGTCAACTAATCTCATTAAGAGAAAACTTGCCCGACCCTTTTTTTTTTTTAGGTACCTAGCATCTCATTGTATCAATTCTAAAAAACAGGCATGGCTCAAAGAACTCCTTGCCTTATTATAAGCATGGGTCCAAGTACTTTCATTGTTTAGCAAGGAGTTTTCTCCCCTAAAGCAGTCTTAAGCACGGGTGGAGTAGAGGTCTTCCCATTTCTGATCCCAGTGAGTTCTCACATCAAAATGGAGAATGTTTCCCAGTAGGGATTTTGTTCCAATGGAGGATTCCTCAATGTGGAAATTTTTAACATTCACAAGTCTGAGAAATTTCAAGATTTATAATAGACAGGAGAGAAAAAGAGCTAAAGGCTTTTCTTCAATTGTAAGTTCATCCTTTACACTGCAATTCATCAAAGGAGCAAAAAGGGGTCAATTTGGGCTATCGTTGCCTTTAGTAATCACAGACATCTCTAGTTTAGCAATCAACAAAAAAAAAACCCTCTTTCTTACACACAAAGAAAGACACAAAGAAAAATGTTAGAATACTTACATGTGTTCTAAAATCTATGTTTGGGTCACTATTAGGCGAGCAAACAGGGCCTTCAGGAAGATACTGGACCAGAATGTTGAGCCTATAGTAGCAGGTTGTCCTTTTCCTTCTAGATTAATAGTTGTTAAAATACAAATCTGAAATATCTACAAAAAGGAAACCCGAAAAGTAACTATTCTTAAAAAAAATTTGCTCATCCCTTTCCTCTATCACCCCTGAACTCTTTCTTATAAATGTCTTAGCATTGATGCTCTGGGCATAAAAGTGTCAGGGCCTCTATTTTAATTCCTCATTTAAGAATAGCAGTTGATCAAGATTCAAAAGGTTGTACATTTTCAATCATTTTTCTTACTATGTATCCTTTTGTTTCTGACATTTTTTTTTTGCTGAAGTATAATGTAAAAATGGAGGGATGTTACATAAAAAAATAAGGTTTATATTTGATGCTTCAAGGGATTTGTGAATCCATGAAAGTAGCTACTCCCTTCATGGATACAGTTTGTAACCCATTCATATCATCTCATTGTATATGATATATGTTCATAAATATCCAATAACATATCTATTCAATTTAACCTAAAAATTCCTTTGTGACTTTTGGATATTTTGTGAGCCTCAATAGAATACCTGAATGATTTTTCTGTTAACCTCCATCCTTACTTTCTGACTCTCCTGCCTTGTTTACCTATCATTATTTCCAAGGGATAGTGGTCATAGAGCTGCCTCGGGATCAAGATACCCTGCCTTCCATTTATGCCTTGGATACATACTGGGTGTGTGGCCTTGGGCAATTCACTTAATTTCTAAGTGACCTGTACAAATATTTTCTCCTATTTTCAAAAATATATTTCCTTTAATACTATTTCTTGGGTAAAGACTAAAGGCCAGGGATTAAATAAATCCAATTTAAATTTTGAAAGTCTTTCAATAATCAGTCCTCTCTGTGGCTCATATTTACCCCAACAAAGAAATCTTCTTAGGAGATTAGAAACTAATTCATTTTAATTTTCCCTAGGTGGATTCTGTTATTCTACTTCAAGACACTGAGGCAGCAAGAACTTTAATCATTTATACTGTACACCATATAAAGAACAAAAAAAGGGAATGGTTAGATGGAGTACTTTTCATGACCAGTTCATTTTGGTTCATAGCCCCTCTGAATGATTCATGATATGAACTGATAAGGTGTTAGCAATGTAAATGTGCTACTAATTTAAATTCATAGACTTGTTTGGTGTCAACTGCCTTATTTCTCCTTTCTACAGCCCCTAAGCTATTTTTCTCTTGCCTAAGCTGCTGTTTCCAGCTTCTGGACTTTGCCACTGCCACTGTTATTCTTATGTTACAGTTCTGTTCGCCTTAGTTACTCTGGCAAATCGTCCTTTAGTCTAATCACAATATCACACATCAGGGTTGACTTTTTTCTTGCTGCTATCTTCAAGAAACTATTTAATACCCTCTTATGTACTTAAAAATAATTAGTAGCCCAAGTCTGGTTCTTTCTGTGTGCATACCTTTGCTTTTGGCATCCGGGGAAAGTTCTTTCTTAGAAATCTCAGCTCCTCTTCTGGCCAGTGCAGTCATGAAAGAAGTGGCTGACTACAGCTTCTCTTGATGTAAGGAATTGCCATCTACTTGGCTGGCTACTTTAAAAATAAAATTAATCAATTGTGGTGGGGAGAAGGAGCTTAGGTGTCATATACTAAATTAAAAGATTTCAGCTTCTGATAGCTACTCTGGCATACTTAACTTCCACTGAAGCCAGGTGCTAAGCTAAGCATATTCATGTGAATGGTGCAATATTATTTGATTCCAAATATTTTTAACCATTCTTTTTCTTATCTTCATGGCATGCAGCAAAGCTGAATAGAAAACACTTGGAGACTAATGTAATACATCAAGGTTATTGAATATATTTAGGGGTTAAATGTTAGGAATTTCAGAAAAGAGATATCTGGACAGAGCCCTGTAGAAACTAGGAGTATACGAAGTCAATTCTGGGGCATCTTAAACACATAGCCAGAAGTGGGACTGACAGGTGGATGTGGGCAGCCTTCTCAAGGAACCTTTTTTTTGCCATTAGTATTGATGACTAGGAAGTAGTAGTGAGATGACAAGATGGAAGAGACATAGTGAAGAAAGCTTCAGTCCACATTGAATCTTCCATTTTTTGGAGATCTATGTCTTATAGTTGAGTACTCTGGTATATACTGTCATTGGATGACATTCAGAACTAGAAGAGATCCTTGAGTCCACTGATTCCTCCTTCATTCCTTAGATGAGGGAACTAAGGAAGTATGGTGACTACTGAAAGCCACAGGAGTAATTAGCAACAAAACCAGGATTTGAACCAGTCTTTTTGAGACCAAGTCTAACAATCTTTACATTATGAGGTCCTGAGCCTAATTTGTGTTTTATGCTTTCACAAAACTCATAATGCTGCTGGGTTCATTGTTATGGAATGGCTAATTAATATTTGCCAGTGGATTAAGGAAAAGGACCTTTCTGAATTTATAGTAACAACTAGAATTTATATAATAACTTGAGGTTTACAAAACACTTTGCATATGTCATTTCATTTTGTTCTCATAAACAGTCTTGCATACAATAAATAGTTCAATACTATTACTATCCCCATTTTACACATGAGAAAACAGACGCAAGCAGAGAATAAGTAATTGAATCAGGGCCTGACAACTAGTAAGTGTCTTCCTGATAATAGGTCCAATGCTCTATCAACTATTTGTTTTGTTTCTTCTAATAAACTGGAAATAAAATATTATATATCATTGGATAAGGAGGTAATAAGATATTTTACATTTTCAATGATATGTACTTCTATGGATATTCCATCTGTAAATATGAAAAAAATACTTAATGGTGACAAATTCATCAGCTTTGCTTTGAGCCTGAGTTGTGTCTACTCTAAAATCTAGTTAGTCATGTCTTACATGTTCCTATCTCACTTCAGACCAGGTCCCCACCATTGAATAAAATAAATAAATCAATAAACATTCATCAAACACTTACTACTTTGATAAAAACTGGGAATACAAAAAAGGACGAAAGACAATCCTTGCACAGATTAGATTATGAAAAGCTATGAATGTCAAACAGAAGATTTCATATTTGATTGTGGAGGCAAAAAGGAACTACTACAGTTTATTGAGTGGGGAAATGACATGATCATGGCTTTGATTTAAGAAAATCACTTTAGTGGCTGAATTAGATTAGAATGGTGGGAGACTTGGAACAGGCAGGCCTATTAGCAAACTATTGCAATAATTCAGGTTCAAAATGATGAGGGTCTGCACTATAGGGGTGACAATGTCAGAGGAGAAAAGGAGGTGCATTGGAAAGATGTCTTAAATGTGAAATCAAATAGATTGAATATGAAAAGTGAGAGATTGTGAAGTTAGAAATAATTTCTAGGTTGTGAACTTGAGGGACAAAGGGAATGACGTTGGTCTCTACAGTAATAGTTAAGGCAGAAGTTGGGGAGGTTTTAGAGGAATAAATGAGTTTAAGATGCCTATTGGAATTTAGTACAAGATGTCTGAAAAGAAATTGGCAATGGAAATTTGAGGTCAACAGAGATTTCTGGGCAGAATAAGTAGATCTGAGAATCATCAGTATAGAAATGATAAATAAATCCATTATAACTGAGATAAACAAGAAAAGTAGTTAAAGGTAAGTAGAGAAGGGAGTCCAGGGCAGAACCTCATCAGACATATGTCATTAATGGGCATGAGTAGGATGAGGATCCTGTCAAGGAGACTGAGAAAGAATAAACAGATAGAAAAAAATCAGGTGAGAGTAGTATCCCCTAAACCAAGATTACTTTTCATTAATTTTCCTTCATTTTAAAGAGAACCAATGACATGATGGAGTGATGTCATGATTTGCCTTTAGTAAGATGTAAGTGAGACAAAGTTGCATAGTCATCAGTCTCAGTCTTTCTTCAAGAGTCAATGAAGTCCAATGGCAAGATAAAAGTTAGTAAAACCTGTGATGGCTTGGGATGCAGGGGATGGATGACCTTGGCATCTCTGATTTCTGAATAATTTCTAAGTATTCCTCAGTGCCTGCTTTAGATAACTTTATGGCCATTGGAACAAATTGCTGTCATCTGCCATTTTGTAAGAAGTAGTCTTCATGTGCTTGAAGTACTAATTCCCCTAAGTTACTGAAAAGTTTGAAACCTGTACATCATCATCAACCTGATTTAGGCTATCTGCCTGGATAGGATTTACCAAAGTGTGGATGCTGCACATGTTACAGTTTCTTGGAGACATAGCTTAGATTTGAGAGAGAGGTTGAACACCAAAGATGGATAAGCAGCCCTGAAAATGTTTTGGCAAGCCCTCATCCCAGAGGTGCTAGTCCTCCCTACACACACCCTCTATAATCCAATGAAAGAAAAGAGAATGTCAAGGAGGAGAGAGTGATTAAAAGTCAAAGGCTAAAGAGTAGTAAAGTGAATGAAGATTGAGAAAAGACCACTGGATTTAGCAACTAGTTTAATCTTCAGTAATTTTGAAGAGTATTTTTGGAAGAATGATAGGGGTGGATAATAAGGAGTTAAGAAGAAAATAAGAGGAATGTAGAGGCGCCTTTTGTAGTTGCCCTTTTAGAGTAATTTAATGAGGAAAGTCAGAAGAAAGTGAAGATGGAATATTATTGAGCTATAAGAAATGACAGCATGGAGGCAGCTGGGTAGCTCAGTGGATTGAGAACCAGGCCTAGAGACAGGAGGTCCTAGGTTCAAATCTGGCCTCAGCCACTTCTTAGCTGTGTGACCCTGGGCAAGTCACTTGACCCCCATTGCCTAGCCCTTACCACTCTTCTGCCTTGGAGCCAATACACAGTATTGACTCCAAGACAGAAGGTAAGGGTTTAAAAAAAAAAAAAGAAAGTGAAGAACTGGTTTTTATTTGGTGTCTGTGCATGCTTTACAACAAAACAAACAAAAATGAAAAAAACAAATCATATATTTGGTCTATAAGGTAATTTTTCTTTTACACAAATTAACTCTCTTGGTTGTCACTTTTGCTTCAGTTTATTGGGCAGCTGAGCTAAGAATGTCTTGACCTACTCTTTATGTCTAATATAACAGTATATTAGATTAAAAAAGAGACAGGGGGTGGGTGTGGAAAAATGTTACCATGTGTCATTACTGGTACTTTGCTTACAATTATGCTTGGATGTACTGCTGCTATTTGGCCTACTTTTAGTGTTTTCCCTTTTTTCCTATCAACACTTCTGTCCTCTTGTTGCCACTCATTGCCAAAATGTCCTGAATAGTAATAAGAGTAACAGGCAGAAGGAGCAGGAGGGATATTATGACAGGAGTAGGGGCATCAAATCAGATTTCTGTTTTGGAAAACATGTTTCCTGACCTTTCTTTCATTTTCTTAAGGGTGGATTGATAACAGCTACTCCTCTATAACAATAGGAGAACAACAAAAGAGGTTAGCTGGAGGGTTGGAGGAGGAGAAGAAGAAGGTGAACTTTTTCTTGATCTTGTATTTTCTTCTATATTCTCATGAATGAATGTATTTTTCACACATTTATCTTGGCAGAAAAAGAATGAAGATTAGGTTTTACTTCAGCCTGGAACAGAAACTAATTCCATTTTAATGATGCTTATCAATATGAATATGCTATTCATATTTTCAAAAATGAACATTTATTTCCTTTTCCCTGTGGCCTTACTCAACAAAGACTATGATAATAGTGGGAGTGCTAGAGGCAGTAGATATGGGATATGAGAAAAAGAAAAATGATCCTATTTCATGGATCAAGAAAAGTAGTGACATTGAAAAGCCCATTAGCTTAGACCACTATTATGAATGAAATTCCCTATCTCTGTCTGTCTCTCCCCTCCTTGACATATATTTCCTTATATATGTGACTCCTTCTCCAACTCTTGCTTCATCTCCTCTGTCTTTTCACATGCACACAAATACATACATTATACCTTTCTGTGTTTTACCCCCTTCCAATTTACTTCTGATTATCAAACTACAAAACTATATTATGTTGAAAAATGAAATTTACTAATAAAACCATTGCAAAAATAATATTTTGTGAACAATATTTCCAAACCAGAGGCATAGTTTCCCTTTGCACATGTGCATTTCCAAGGATAAATAGGTTCCATCTTAAAATGTGAAACTGATGAGACATGCATATAGAGAACACAGGTAGTCATGGAGTAACTCCCATCTTCTGGTCCTGGAAGCCCTTTTTTCCTTTCATGAATTTCTCATAAAATTTCTGTTAGTTGTGGACCTTGGGCAAATGTTGGAGGATCAATGCCTTTCCAGAGAATACAGGCAATTCCCTTAATCACAAGGAATTCCAATTGCTGAAGCTGCTATCATGTCCTTCTTGGATTTCTTTCTTTCTATATCTGTATTCATGTACTTCCTATGTTGCTGGCTACTTGCTTTTGACACCAGGTGCCAACTTTGGTTGCCAGTGGAATCTCTGATGGCTTTTCTAACCTTTAAAAGTTCATGAGATTGTAAAATGCTCATTTCCATCTTTGAAGTCTCTGTCCACTAATATCACAGAAGAATAAACATGGAATAAAGAAAGGATCCATATACTTGTGGACAAATGGTGTTCAGGTGGGATATAGGGCAGCCAACTTACTACCTATCTAGCACCTCACATCTGCTCTGCTTCATTTGCCATCAGGAGGAAAAAGAAATAAAAAGATCAACAATGGAATAAATCACAACTTTTGTATACACACTTAGTTTCAGCTCAGAAACTCATGAGCAGACCTTACAACTCTCTAGTCAATCAGAAGATTCTTCATTATCACAAAGTGCCAGCCAGAATCAATCAATTCTTGAAGTAATCTTTCCAAGCCTTCATACATGGTTGAAATAGAAGCAGGCAGAAAATATCAGCACAGGCTCTAAGGAGTGAAATCCAGTAGAATATCAATACCTTCCTCAAGGATTGCCCCTCCTCCCCCACTGACCACTACCCACTGACCACTATCCTATCACAGATGTGTGATTTCATTTTAGGGAAATCCTCCTGTATTCTCAGACACCATCTGCTGAGAGAGAAGAAAATATGGATGGAAGACTCCTTGACTTTAAGTTCAGCCTTCCCATCCAATATGAAATGTTCTCTCTCTCTCTCTCTCTCTCTCTCTCTCTCTCTCTCTCTCTTTCTCTCTCTCTCTCTCTCTCTCTCCCTCCCTCTCTCTCTCTCTCTCTCAAAATATTTCTCAATCTCTCACACACATATCCTATATTTTCTTATTAAAATGAAATGAATTAAAATTGTTTTGTGAATTTCACATTAGAAGATAGCCTTTTAAGATAATAACTATTTTCATTGTTTTATCTACTGCCTTAGATATTAACACAATACACAAAGTAAGTAGGAGTTGTTGAAAGGAAGTGAAGTAAATGACCTCTTGAGATCACTGTCATTGAAAATCAATAGTTAACTCCATATTTTCCCTTTGCATAGCGTAGCCATTCCCATATAGGGTATATAGGTTTCTTTTTTGACTCTTGTGAACTAAATAATGAGCTAATTCAGACATCTCTTTTTTAAAGAAAAGAACAATTTTGTTCTTTGTTGTTGTTATCAGAGCAAAATTTTGCTATTTCTGTTTTCAAAAAGACAGATTGGTTTATCTTGAGACAGATACACAGTTAGTATCATTGGTTTGTCTATAACAATGAAACAATCCCCCTCATCAAAAACATTTAAGAAGGTTCATTACAGAACAATGGAGTAAATGCTACCTCTTCCAATCTGTCAACTTGTTTTCTGTGACATCTGTGAATGTTTCAAGGATGACATTTTCTTGGTTCCTGTTGTGCGGGGCAAAAATCATCTAGCAAGCATCTGACCACTGTATTTATTTTGTTTCTTTCTTCTGTTGGAAAGTAATATTAAATGTCCCATTGTAATATAGTGCAACACATGGTTTGTTTAGCAACTGTGTCCTCTGTGTTGCATAAAGCCTTCCATATTTTCCCTGACCATTCTATGACTAGAGAAGGTGGCCTGGAATTAAATTCCTTTTCTATCTTGTCCATCTCAATTACAGAGCTTGGTGTCACAGATGAGAGACTTCAAAGCAGCGACATGCAGTTATAGTGGTGGAACATACATCAAGTCCAATCAATCTCTTATTTCAGAGTAAAAATCTTCCCTCCTAAATTTGTGAAGTGATTCAAAGTGCTAGTCTTGTTATGAAAAAAATGCACCCCTTAAACAGTGATCATAGTTCAGCTCCAGTACTTATTTCCATGCTTATTTACTTCCCTCATCCATCCTCCCCATCACACATCCTCAGCTCATGACTCATCTCTGCCTGGTCATTTAGAACATGCTTTCTTGACTTTCAGTCTAGGGATTTTTTTTAGAATGTATTTTGATAACTGTATTTCAATTTAATTAGCCTCTTTGTAATCCTATGCATTTTATTCTATTCATTTAAAAATATTACTTAGGAAAAGTATCCACAAATTTTATCATACTGACAAAGGAGTACTGTGGTATCTAACACACAAAAATGTTAATAACCCTTGAATTAGAATGTCATAGTCGAAGTAGTTTGAGGGCTCCTTCTGGGGATATTTAGCTTCCTCACATCTGGTGGGATTACTTTATGAACTTTTCTGTGCTTACTAAGGTAATATATTCTATATAATACCTATGTATAGTTGTCTGTAATCAGCATAAAAATCTATAATGCTATGTCCTTGTCTTCTTTACGTATGAATCTATAGATTTTTTTCCCCTCTGTGGACCATCCTAGCCATGGATTTAAATAGTAGGAATTTCTCCTGATAACTTACTTGTTTTGGTTTCTTTGCCCAAACTAATTCTAGAAAACTGAGAATATCTAAAATTAATTAAGGATGCAGGATTTAGTTGTTCACCATGTTAATAGATAAAGATAAAGAATAGAAAATTAAAATATTTAGTATGATTACATATCAAAATAACATTTATAAAACTTTCCCTATGCCTATAAAGCAATGGGATTGAATAGGTCTAGGAACAAATTTTCTTTTCAGGTAGTTTCCTCAATATTCTTCAAATTTTGGTAACTTTGTTCTTGACCTAAGACAAATTACTGAAAGTGCCCAAGTATCACTGAAGATGAAAGAGAATTCCAGTGTGAACATAGGTTGTGGGGCCTATAGAACTCTGCAAGGATAACATCCAGCCCCCATGGAAATTACCTTCATAGGAGGAGTCAAAAAGTGAGCAACAGGAGAAAATAAAAAAAAATAGTCTGAAATTATCAAAGTCCTTAAGCATAAGGAGATGAAACAGCAGAGAAGATTTAGTGATAGAAAGTATATGGTTTCCAAATCAGCTGAAATAGTCCAGACATTGAGGAATAAATATTTTAAGATAAAGGAAAATGAACATATACCTGATAAAATAGCAGGACCCTATAGATCTCTAAGAGAGCATGGGACTCACAACAGGCTGTTTCTGAATGATCTAAAATAGATATATGAGTTTTGAAAGTGATTTTATAATATTCATGAAAGAAAAAGGAAAATTAAAAATATCTATTTTAGATCATTAAGAAATAGCCTGTTGTGGGTTCCATGCCCTTTTAGGGATCTATAAGGTTCTGCTATTTTATCAGGTATATATTCATTTTCCTTTATATTAAATAAGCATATGATTTAAACATAAAGAGTGATATTATAAGTATATAAGGGGAACATAAAAATAGTTTACCTGTCATTTTCCTTTATCTTAAAATATTTAATCCTCAATGTTTGGACTATTTCAGCTGATCTGGAGACTATATACTTTCTATTACTAAATCTTCTTGACCTTATATTGGTATAGGGTATGAGAAACTGATCTAAACTTAATTTTGCCATACTGTTTTCCCATTTTTCCAGCAGTATTTGTCAAATAGTGAGTTCTCATCTCAAAAGCTCAGATATTTAATTTTATCAAACGATAGATTGCTAAGGTCATTTACCATTCATTAATCTATTCCATTGACTCATCCTTCTTTTTTCTTAGCCAGTACCAGATTATTTTGATGATTACTGCTTTATAGTACAGTTTAAGATCTGGTACTGCTAGGCCAGCATCCATCAGATTTATTTTTGTTTAGTTCCCTTGATATTCTTTACCTTTTGTTCTTTTATTATTATTTTTGTAGATCTACAAAAATAGTTTTTTATTAGTTTGATTGGTATGGCACTGAATAAGTAAGGTAATTTAGGTGGGATTGTCTTTATTCTTTTTTTTTTTATCATAGCTTTCAGGTAGTCAAAAAATTCTTAGATTATATCTCCTGCATCCATTTTTCTAGGCTAGTTGTCTTTCCAATAAGGTATTTCACACTTTATTTTCTTTGTTTTTTAATTCTTTTAATACTGATTATTTCTTATTATCTCATGGAGTCATTAGCTTCCACTTCCCGAATTATAATTTTTGGATATCGTTTTCTTCAGTGAGCCTATGTATCTCTTTTTCCATTTGATCAATTCTCCCGTTTAAAAGTTCTCTTCAGTGGATTTTGGTGCCTCTTTTATACAAAATACAACTGGTGTATTTTGTTTTTTAAGATATATTTTTTAAAGTATGTTTGTACCTCATTTAACAAGTTTTTGAAGCTTTTTTCATGATTTTCCTACATCACTCATTTCATTTCTTAATTTCCCCCCCTATCTTTCTTATTTTATTTTTAAACTATTTTTGACCTCTCCATTAATTTTCTTTTGTTCTTGAGACCAATTTATATATTTCTAGAAGGCTTTGGATACAGCAGTATTGACTTGACCATCTTCTCAGCTTGTGTCTTAGTGCTCTCACCTAAATAAATTTCTATGTTGAATTTCTTTTTTAGTTGTTTGGCATTTTCCAGGCTTTTTTTTGTATTTTATTTTAAAAACAAACAAACAACAACAACAAAACTGTTAAAAAATACTTGTGGTGAAGGGAACACTGTTCCAAACTTCAGGTTCTTTGTACTTCAGAACTAGCTCAGGGGATCTAAGAATTAGTTGTTGTATCAAAGTGATATAGTCTAAGGAGAGGTGTGTTTAATGATCCCTATGCCTGTGCTCTGCTTTATGAACAATCACAAGCAGCAGGGACAGAAGAAGATTCCCTGTAATCTTTTTCTTAGCAGTTCCCCATATGTAGCTGAGAGCTAAAGAAGCCTTTGCACCTGATTCAACTGCTCCCAAGGCCTATGCTGAATTTCTCAGATGGGTCCTGGATTGGTTCACTGCTCAGCACTCCACTTCTACACCAGAGCAACAAATCTATTGTAAATAGATCTTACATACTTTCCTACTAATTTTTGGACCTGAAAAATTGTTTCACTCCATACTTTTGTGGGTTCTGCCACAACAGAACTCATTTTGAGGCTCTATATCAAAGCTATTTGGAAATTAATTTTGTAGATATTAGGCAGGTCTGTACTTTTTCTACTATCTTGGCTCTACCCCTGATGGAACTTTTTTCTTAAAAAAGTGTGAGGAATTATTATTATTATTATTTTTGCTTAGCAAAGCTAGGCTGGCAACCAAACTAAAGCTGTAGAGCTATGTTGAGAAAATACTAATATTCCTGAGATCAATGGAAATAACCATAGATATCATGGGCTCAGACATTTTGAAGACTACAAGAGATAGTTTTATTTTGTAAGGATTTAGCCTACTAGTTACCTTTCATGGATTTCTGAGATAAAATTCAGAGGTGTAGCACCAGGGAGGAGAGGGAAAGCACAGAGAGATGGAAATGAGGACTAAAAGCATTAACTATTAGTCTGGAATGGAAGGTTTAGCTTTGTAGGTAATAGGTTTAGCTTGAGATCTCAAGTATTTGAAGGTTTTATATTTTGAGGTTGGAGAGCCATTGCCTTAAGTATGAACTCCCTTTGATATTTATACAAGAATAAATCTTCCATATGATTATGAAAGTTTTCCTTCTTTCACCCTGACCCTTCTCAGTATCTCCTGAAAGGAGACTCAGATTAAACCTCTCTGTATTTTAAGAATGTACTCCCAAGTAATGGAGTGACCAAAGGCTTCAATGAAGAGACACATCTACACCCAGTGTCTAAAATCCAGGAGGTTTTTAATCTATCTCATTATGCATGGCTCCCAACTGCACTAGAATCTCTACTGAATCTATTTTTTCCCCTTAGATGCTTCTCATATCCCATTTGGCTCCTAATGGTCTCTATTATAGCTCCCAGCTTGTGCTCCAACTCACATAGTCATAAAAATTTGCAGAGATGTCCATCAGACATCTGTTTTCTTAGCAGCATATGCTTATTCCACTAACGGACTTATTAAAGGGAGACTCATAAGAATGTCCCTCCTCAGTATTCATTTGGAAAATGAAGGAAGAATATATTTTTAAAATTTTTGTCTCTATCTCCTTAGGGTCTAGCATAGATCTATTATATAATAATAAATCCTTAAAAGAATAATTTATTAACCCCAATGTTTATGGGAGCTATAAGGTAGCACAGTAGAGTGAGTACAAAGTTTGGAATTAGGAAGCTGTGATTTGAAACCTGATCTCAGATTCTAGACATGTGATCCTAAGTACTTCATTTATACCACATGCCTCAGTATCTTTTTCTTAAAATGTGGATAACAATACCTTCCTCTAAAGGTTTCTGGGAAAATCAACTGAGAAAATAATTATGAAGCACTTAATAAGTATACATAAATGATAGCTGTTATTATTATTTTATCATATGCTACTATCTCCTCTCTCTAGCAAAAAAAAAGGAAGGAATATCACATGACATCATACCTTTTGTGAAAATGTAACATTAAGGCAATAAATGAGAGGAACTAGATTTCTAATAACAGCCATTTTTTTTCTTGTAGGTATCACTGAAGTAGATATGGGATGAATCCTATGGCTAGAATATGACTTTAAATGTCTGTACCTCGTTGCAACACCCCCCTACCCCCTACCAAACAGCTATGTAAAATGAGTTGGGATGAGATAGCAATGGTTATTGAAAAGGCATATTGACATGAGAAAATCCAAGATCCAGAGGAGAGAAGCACAATGGAAACGAAAGCATTTGGGTCAATGAAAGGAGAAATGGAAATGCAAGTCATTTTTCTACTAGAGTATATCACCTGGACAGGAAGAAGAAATAAACAATATGTTTGGTAAATATCCCAAGCGTCAGGTACAAAGACAATATATAATAAAGACATATGCTTTCAATTATCTAGGCATATGTTTGAGTTCTCTGGCTACTGAAAGGAGAGAATCTAAAAATGTTTTGTCTTAATGATAATTTCATACATCAATAGAGGGATAAATAGAGGAAACATCTATTCTGAATATGATTCTCACTAATATAGAGGACTTCATTCCTGGGGTAAAATGGTTATAATTCTCAGAAAAATTGAGTATTTTCTCTTAGCATTTGGTGATATAGAAAGAAAGGAAATTCAAGAATAGTCTGACATGCACTCTAGGTTTTGGGAAAGCAGATTTCAAAGGACTCAGAAAATATGGGTCAGAGCCTAAGAACTAAGTGCTTCAGGGAAAATCATCCAGGGAGGGGGGGATCAATTAAGGAGAAACGATGGTCTATCTAAACAGACAAATGTAGATGCATAGATATGTGCATGTTGCAAAGCTTATGAGGTCATGTGATATTTCTTCCTTTTTATTTTTGCTAGAGAGAGGAGATAGTTGTATATAATGAAATAATTCCAAACCAAATTACATTTGCAAAAAATGTAGGGAAAAAGACATTAAGGTCAGGTAAGAAAGGGTGAATACAAAAACAACAACATGGAATGTCCCATAAAAAAGTATCAGGAATTCTGAAACTGTAACTAAACTGGTAATGTTCTGAGCCTGAGCACCATTATTTCAGAAGTATATCTATAAAATGGATTAAATCCAAATTTGGGCAACTAGGATATTGAAGGATTCTGATTTCATGTCATTTGAAAATCAGTTGAAGAAACTTGTAATATTTTATCAAGAGAGAAGGAAAAACAAAGATTCAAGAGACCTAATAACTGTATTCAAACATATGGACTGTTCTTTAGAAGAGGGAATTAGACCTAGAGGGAAATACCAGAAGAAATAACTTGGAGTTATAAAGTTGCAAATTTAGGCTTGATGTTAAAAAAAATGGAAATATCTTTACAATTAGATTTGTCCAAAAGAAGATCATTATGCTTTAAGTCATACTAGATTGCTTTGCCTTTAAGGGCTTTAAGCAGAAACTGGATTATCAGTGTGTTGTAGTGAAGATTGTTTTTCAGTAGGAGTAGATGATTCTTCCAACTCTCAAATTCTACAAGGAGTAGAATGACTCTAACAAAACGAAGGTTAGTTTATGTAGATCAATCAATTCATCAATCAATAGACATTAAACCTACTATGTTGTAGGCATTATTGTAAGCACTGGAGATACAAAAAGAGACAAAATATAGTAGTCCCTGCTGTCAATAAAATCACAATCTCATGGAAGAGACAATAAATATATACACACAAACCACATATAGGATAAATAGGAAATAACTAGGAAAGGGAATCCATTGGATTTAAATTTGTAAAAACTTTCTGTAGAAAATAAGATTTTACTTGGGACTTAAAGGTAGCCAGAGAATACAAGAGGCAAACATAAAGAGGGAGACCATTCTAATCTTGGAGTACAAGGAGAACAGCAAGCAGTTAGACTAGCAATATCACAGAATTAATGAGAAAGAATTGATAAAAAGAAACAAACAAAACATAGTTTTATACATGCACATATATTGGTCAAATAATGTCTTTTTCTATTGTAGGAAGGGGAGGGAAGGAGATATGGAAATATTTGGGAATTTTAACATAATAACAAAATATAATTTTTTAAAAGTATACATAGTGAGGAATAAGGTATGAGATGACCTCTAAGACAGGAGGAAGTAAGGTTGTGAAGGGCTTTAAATAACAAGGAAAGGATTTTGTATTTGAACCTAAGAGTGATAGAAAGTCTTTGGAAGATATTTAGTAGGGAGATGACATGATTAGAGAAATCCTTTAGGACAAATCACTCCACTGGTGGAATGGAAGGTGAATTGGAGTGGGGAGAGACTTAGGTAACAGGATCTACCAACAGACTCTTAAGGAATTCCAGGGGTGAGGTGATGAAGGCCTTCACTTGACTGGAGGGGCAGTGTCAGAGGAGAGAAAGAGACCTTATTAGAGAGAGATTGAAAGATTCAGTTGACAGACCTTGGCAACATATTTTGATTGCTATTATATTGAATAGAGTTAGATTATATGAGGAATTACATGTGCATTATGTACATATCACAATATATAGATTATACATATTTGTTATGCAGATTATGAAATTGTTGTGTTCTTAAGATGTTTCAAAGGTGTTTGACTCTTCATGACACTATTTGGGGTTTTCTTGGCAAAGATATTCCAGGGTCATAAAGCTGGTATCTATAAGTCTTCCTGGCTCCAGAGATGACATCCTATCCATCATACTACTTAGCTACCCTAACTAACAAATTGTTCTCATTTAAAAACTATGCTGCATCATAGTTCTTATAATTGGGATCATTTAATCGAATTGTATGAATTCGTATGATAGGTGACAGTGGGTCAGTTTAGGCAAAATTTACATCCACTTTCCTTTGGAATTAATTTGACTCTTATTCCCTTCAGTGGTAAACTATGTGTGGATGAAGTTGAATGCTGATAAGGGGAGGCATAGGTCTTAGATTAGGACATGAATTATCTAAATTGTAACGTTATATACATTTAACTTCTTTATCTTTTCATTTTTATCTGGGAAAAAGGAAAAAAGATTTAAAAGAATTGGGAGGATATTAAAGGCCTATTCAAGGTGTCCTGAGAGTTGTATGACTACTTGTCTTATGAATGTTTGGTCTTATTACATAAATACAGGGAAGAAAAGGATTTGTTTCTTATCTTTAAAAGTTTGAGCCTACCATAACATTAGATATTCCATCAATGGTGATTCTTTCATTCTAGGCAAGTATTTGTATTTGTTAGTCAACTGATTCAATTCAAATACTGCTCCAATGAAAGAAAACAAGAACCTTTCAATAGACAATAATACACTGGCATGAATTAGTTTGATTCTGCTTCCCACTACCTTAGATGAATGAAAAGTCCTGATGGTTTGGGGAGTAAGTCAAAGAAATCTTCATGGACAGAATTTAGAATGCTTGATCTAGAACATAAAAGATGGACCAAGGAGGGGAAATCTTTATAAAGGCATGCAAAAACATGAAGAAATGCCTTGCTTTGAGAAATCATACAGAAAGTAGAAAAAATTGCTAAGAAAGGAAGTTTGGAGACCAAAAATGACTTTGATTATTTAAAAAATAACTGACATTTATGGCACGTTAAAGTTTTCAAAACATTTTTCTGGCACAATTTAATACTTATCAATTATGAGTAAGATCCCCTAGGCATCATATACTTTATACAGATGAAAAAAATTGTCAAATGATTTTCCTCTGGATGTAGAGGAATGTGTATGAATCAGGATTCAAATTCAAGTCTTTGTGATGCTGGATCCAGCACTGAAGCCACTATGCTAAGCTGACTTTCAATTACATAACAATTGTATTTGAGACATTGGACAGTAGATCAAGTCCTGCTTGTGAGTGAATTATAGTCAATTTCTCTCTCTCTCTCTGTCTCTCTCTCTCTGTCTCTCTGTCTCTCTCTCTGTCTCTCTCTCTCTCTCTCTGTCTTTCAGTTAATCTTTATTATTTTGGTGATATATCCTAATTGATGCATGTGTACCCCTTAAAAGAGGAAGAGGAATATGGTTTCTGCAATTCAGAAAAAAGTGCTTCAACAATTATCAGAAAATAGTGGAAATTTACTGTCAGATAATACAATGAAGCCATTCTGAAAATCACTGTGGGGAGCAGCACATAAGACAAACCTTTCTGGAATTTGATTAAGGCAAGTATAAAAAGAATGTGTACTATTTAATGTTTAAAAACAACCAAGCTACATAAAAGAACCATTATCAACCACATGTCAAATAATGAGGGTTGAGTTCATATTGTTATTTGTGTTTTTTCAGAAAATGATTATAGAAGATGGATTAGACCATTGCAAAGCAAATATTAGAAGGAAATTGCATTGTGTCTATCTGACATCTGCTAGTGAGACAGCTGCTATTGTGGTCAAAAGTCATGAACAAGTCAGTTTGAAAGTAAGTATTTTTGAGAAAGGAAGTTCAAACTCTAATTTCTCTTTCAAGTTGTGCTTAGTGCAACACATGCTCTGGGGTCTTTATGTTGAGGTAGCCTAGGAGATGAAAAGAAATAGTTTTAGAATGGCATTTTACAAGGTTTTTCTTAATTCCAGGTTCTCTAAATTTAGCATCCTTTCAGGTATGATCCCTGTTTATTGGGGTCAAAAGTTCTGGAATCTTTTATTTCTTCCATTGTCATGTAGTAAAAGAAATTCTTGTGTACACGTTTACATAAAAATGAACCTTTAATTATGATTTCTCTTTCTTCTGTGGCAAACATCACAGCCTTTAAACAAGACACCAAATAAGTCTTTTATTGAAGGGGCAAATAGGGCTGGACAAGAGGGGACTTAAAAAAAACCTGCCTAAATGAGTTATCATATAATTAATTTGTGACAGATTTGGGACTGAGTTCCAGGTCTTCAGATTTTCAACCTAATACTTTCCCTATTATGTTCTACTCGGTGCAGACTTACCATCATGCCAACCAGGAGAGATTTCTTGCATGAGTTAGACATGTATAGCATTATTCTGGAATATTATAAGTTTTATAAAGTTTATTTAAAGGAGGGATTGAAGGCAGATTATCATGGAAAGAGCATTGAGTGTGATGTCAAATATCTTGGCTTGCCTCTACTTGGAATATTCACCTAAAATCTCTAATGTTGTTTCATAAAGGCTAGAAGGACAGAAAAATATGTTTGAAATCTTAATACTAGAGACAGTTATAGAAATAGTAGTAGTAGTAGTAGTAGTAGTAGTAGTAGTAGTAGTAGTAGTAGTAGTAGTAGTAGTTCAATAGTTGCTTTTGGTCATTATATTATAGTCATTATATAGTACACATTATATATATACACATTATAGTTATATTATAGTCATAATAGTAATATAGTAATAGTAGTAATTAATCTAGTAATGGTTATAAGTGGTAGAGTAAAAAATGAAGTACCAGATTTGGTTTCTGATTTCAGAGACCTCAACATGTATAGCAGGTCTAAAGTAGATTAAAAATGGCTTACATAGTAATTATTTGGAAAATATATTGGTTAAGGATCTAGAGATGATTTTGGTAGTAAATTTTATCATTCAGAATGAAAACTCATTGATTCAGAATTGTTTCTATACAGCATGGCATGAGGATAGGAACATAAGATAGATGGAATAATCTTTCAGCATGTTCAATCAGTTGATTTTCTATAATAATAAATGAATAAAAGTTCATGGTGAGCATTCTAATGATTTCATTACTTGTGAACTCAGAATTATATTTTATTTAATTCAGATAAAAACCAAATCTATTTCATTTGGACCATCAAAGGTTGAGAAATGGAACTGATTCCTCAGCATTATGAAATCTTAAAATGCATTGGCTAAAAAGCATCAAGTTCCATGATATCATTGAATCTAATCAATGTTGCTGACTAAATACTTCATTAGGAAAGTTACTATTCAATATTTAACACTGTCACTGAGATTATATATAGATAAATTCATTTAAGACAAAGTAAAATGTCCTCTTGAAAGTGAGATCTGCATACTGACCACTTTTATTTACTGAGTCTAATATTAATTTTACAGTTTTGAATTTCAAGTAGTTGGGACTCCATGCTAACAAATACCTGAGAAATTTGCTTCACATAAAAGATCTTTACCCCCGAAACATATTCCTGAATGCTGAGTCACCATCTTCACTTTCAGGTCTGAATTGAAATTGGTCTAAAGAACATAGTCAATCAACTAAAAAGTATTTCTTTTTTTAATAGCCCCAATATTCTTTTTTGTTGTTTTATATTTCAATTTCTTCCTGATTTCATGTTTAAAGTATTTTAACATTATTTTTAAAAAATTCTGTTCAAACTTTTTGTCTCTCTCTCCCTACCTTCCCCCTTCCCTGAGATGATAAGCAATCTGATACAGATTTCACATGTGAAATCACGTAAAAAATTTTCCTTCATTAGTCATTTTGTGGAATAGAACTAAAATAACAACAAACAATAAATGTTTAGAACTTTCTAATTTTGGTTACATTGATTTTGTGTGTACAAAATCTGTTTAACTTATTAGAAGCAAAATGATCCATTTCACCTCTCATAATGATCTTTCTATTGCTTGGTCATAAATTCTTCCCTTATCCAGAGATCTGCCAGGTAGCCTATTCTATAGTCCCTTATAATTTGCTTATGATATTATGCTTTATGTCTAAATCATG